>NW_026851898.1:0-30761 GCF_026571515.1 Ruditapes philippinarum | reverse complement strand
TCTGACAGTGCTATTCACATGGGTTCCTGAACTCCCGTAGCTGCCGTTGATCTTACCTTGCCAGCTTAATTGTACTACCCTTCTCAATTCCAAGTCAGACACATTAGATAGAATGACTGTTTGTCAGGATGTGCTGTGGATTTTTTTGAATTTTGTTTCTCCATCAATTGTTGAAAGAAGCAGTTGTCATTCATATCAATAATCTGGACTTTTGCTGGGTCACAGAAATGAGACAACAAGTTTACCTAGGTAACAGCTTACTCCATGACATACTCCGTCAACCTTTAAAGTGCGGTTCTTTTCTGAGTTTGTTATTTTATTAGAGATTGATATAAATTGAATGGTTTGTTTTTAAAGAAAATGTGACAGCAAGTTCTGTATTGGTTATTTTGGTGATATCCAAGGTTTACCGTCTAGCTGTAATTGATCAGTGACTGACTTAGTACTTGGTATCCACCACCTTTAATGCCTTGTTTAGGTAGTCAGAAATGATAAGGCAATCAGGAGTGAAGAAAATATCGCACTTACCAAGCATTCATATTTATCTTTTGGTGTTTTTACACAAAAGTGTGCTCCTGATGTGATGCCTGCCTTGATTTTTTCAGCACCGATTTAGAAAGAGGTTTTTTATATCTTTGTGTCAGTGAACCCCAAAGACTTCTCTTTTTTAAGAAGGGTAAGTATTCCTTGTTTTGGGTTAAAAATGTATTTGACATCACATGTGATGTAAGCTTCAACATAATTTTCTTTCAACATCTTTCTTTGTTTTCTCTGCAAGTTTTAGTTCCAGAAACATTTATCAGCCTGTTTTTGATGTGTTGAGTTGTTTAAGAGTGTCTGATAATGTCTCCAGAAGTTTTGGTTTTAAATCATCCAGTGATGTTAAACCACTGCCTTTCAATTTTTTTCGTCATTTGTTCTGCTAATTTTGCTATATCTTCAGCTTGTTTTTCCAGTTCAGCTTGTCGATACTTTTTTATATCTGCCAATACATCTTTCAAAGAGTGTTGGATTGCCTGTCATGCCCCTGATATCTTTCACTTTATTTCTACATTCGTCAGCAGTGGTTTTGTATAGCTTTTAACATATCTTGATATTCTTTGCTGTCAATAATATTACTTGAAATATCTGGTATATAGTTGACTTCGCAGACAGTATTTGGATGTTTAAGGGTAACACAAACACTGCAGAGTAACTCCTTATGGTCATGACAGTAGTACTTGATCTTTTCTTTTGAATGCATAGTGCAGGGTTTGGTCAGGTCATAATGCTGGCTTATATTTATGGATGTTGAAAATTGATTTAAGGATATAGGCATCCTTTTTGCATCCAAAAGAGTGTGGTGTCTCGACAGTTTATGCTTTTTGTGAACATTAAAACATGTCTTGCAAAGATGCTCCTTACAAACTGTGCAGTAACCATGGGCAGGAAGTTTAGCTCCTTCCCTAACACAAGACTGGCAATAAACTTTAAGATCTTCATCTGATGCTGTGGAAAATGTTGAAGATGTTGATGATGATAATGATGTTGATGCTGTTATTTTTTTTGTTATTGATTTCTTTTTTTCAGCCATGTTTAACCTGAAATGTATTATAGACATTCATTAATTTTTAAACAGAAACATTTTAAGGGGAAATGTTAGTAGAGTTGGTAGGGTTTTTTTTTGTACATATATAGCCAAAATGTTAAATGTAGTTTACTTATATACACAAAAGAGAATGCTCTATAATATTTATTTGAAATAAGTCTTCTTGTGTTAGATTTTAATAAATTTTTGGCTTGTATGTATATATTGACGAGGATGATTTGTATAAGTTGCATACAAGCATCAGTCAAATATAATTAAACCAAGGAACAAAACAGAATTCAGATCAATTATGATCACCTCAACTACATCACTTCAACAAAGTCACAAAACTTCCTTCAATACAACAAAATATAAACCATGAAGATACACCAAGGCTATCCCATAGTTAAACTTCCTTGATCATAAAAAAATCTATAATCATAAAAATTTTACATTCTTAACCTTTTCCCTCATATAGACTTGTTTTTTGAAGACTTTTTTGCCCCCCTCTTTTTGAAGCCTCAAACAGTGAAAAAATGCCCTATTTAGGCCCCAAACACTGTTTTTTATTTGAGAAAATGTTGTTAAAAAAGTGATGTGGCCCCTTCTATTTGCGGGGTTTGAAGGGGGGTGGTAGTCCCCTCATCACCAAGAAAAATTTGGACATGCGACAGGCTAAAAATAGCCTCAGGTCGATCTTAAGGTGATGTTGTAACCAACGCTGAAAAGCGCCTTTTACTCTATCTCATTGCATTGAGAAGTTGCAGCACTTTAAAATTAGTTTTGATAGAAAAAAACAATGCAAAATAGTTATTTTCCGCAATTTTGAGATGTCCCCCCATTGCCATGGTAACAGGAAATTTAAGATTGAGCATGTTGTTACAGAGGTTAGGGTTCAGTCGACATATGTGCCAAGTTTGATCAGTATTGAAGCATTTTTCATAGTTTTATAGCAGTTTGAACTTGTAACAGGAGGCTTTTCAATGAAAACGGCCATTTTTCACAATATGCTCATGGGGTTAAAGGTTAAAGTATAATAAGTATAGATTATAGCGAGTAGCTACAGGTAAAAGTAAATGTGCATTGTAACACGACATACTTTAAATCTCTAACAAGGTATGGCTTTAGAAATATATAGAAGCATATACTACTTTTGACAAGATTACCTATTGATAAAAAAAGCACCTTATTACATTGTATATATATTCTACAGTCACCACAGCAAATAAAGTTGGGGCATAAGTGTCCTATGGACTCATTTCTAGTCAAATGTAAAACCAAGATTTGCTAACAGTATTCTACTTACTTTAAATACATTTATGGAGTAATTCATGCATTATTATCATATGTATATGTATCTAAATATTGTACCTTTAGTAATCCTCAAAATTTTTTCACAGTTTTTAACCTGTTATAAACCTGTCCGTTAATATTTTACTGTCACTTAATTCTACTTTTACCTCCCTGTTTTATATAGATAAAAAGGAATGGCAATCCTCCAGATTTAATTTTATCAAGTTTTTAATCAATAATGGCATGGTATAGTCTGATTTTATTGACCTGTCAATTATGAATACATTATAGCACTCATTTAAGTATTCAATCCTACTTCGGTTTTGTCCGTTTATTTTACGAGAATTAATAACTGGAGTATATAGCTAACTTTCGAAAACTCTCACTAGCTTAATGTAGGTTCTCGTAACATCTGCAGTAGCAAAGTCGGTTAAGTGATTACCTTATGTATGAGAGGTCCGAGGTTCGATCCCTTCTTTTGACATTTTTTTAGACGTCACTTATTTTTAGACTTATTTTTTCTTTATTTTTAAGTATATTATAATGAAAATGATCAAGCGCTTTCAGAATTTTCTACACAGATATGAAACAACTAAGAAACACTGACTTGTCACGTTTTGTATTGTATTTTACGGCACTGAAATGACATTTATTGATCTTAATCCGAATGAATTTTGAATATTAATTCTTTAACAATGTTATATACAAAAAGATAGTATTAACAAAAAAGTGCAAAACCTATTAAAACAGAGAGAACAAACTTAAAAAATGTTGAAAATAGTTATAAATTAGAAAAAATGTCTGGACATACGCTGTCTCGATCTTGCAACACATAGGACATTTAGAAATTATATACCCATAGTTTACCCTATTGCGCTATAACGGTCAGTGTAACTAATGCATAGAAACCAGATGGATTTAATCATATCTTACTGCTTAAATTTCACGGAATTAACCGAACATTTATCGAATATTAATATATTCTGTGCATTGATCGTATAATCAGTATGGAATTGACAGGTTAATAAAATCAAACAATATGATATATATTGTCTAAGATAATCAAATGATTCATACAGTACAACCTGCTCGAAGCGACTTTTGTTATAATTTCATTTGCAGTATACCAACACGATTTTTTTTTTAAGTAGGTGGATATAGATTTGCTCTAGTTGGTCAGTCACTCTGTCAGTCTGTAGATACACAAACAATGGAATGTTGGGTCATCCATGCTCAATGGATCCTCTCTAGCTTCTTTTAAATTTTATATGATTTGATCCTAGTTGTAATGACACCTGTAATTTCCAACCACACTTCTTGGTAGAGGTGTCATGCTTTCCCCTTAAACCCCTCTTTATCAAGGAGTTTGCTTTTTATTTTTAAAATTAATAGCAATTTCCTTTATAAAGAAAGGTTTAACTCGTCGAAACGTTGGAGGTTAATATAGATAGTTATATATTCATTGTTTCCGGAGTGAATTTATATTGAACCGAAAGAAATTTAAACTTTTTGGCAGAAACATTACTTGTAACAAGATGATGTACAGAAAAGAGGTTTGAGCTTCCTGAGATCAAAATTGGCCCAGCTATGGGGATTAAAGACTTATATCCTGAAATAAAGTTACGATAACAGATAATCTCAAGCTAGACACCTCACAGCAATTGGTATTATCTCAGTATTGAAACCACTAATGATTCCAAAAATTAACCTTTTTGTTTTCTGTTTTACTCCATCCTCAGGATAAAATTGTAAATACAATTTTAACAATAATGTTATGAATTTATATGGAGGTCAATGGGGATAGTCAGAAGGGATGTAATAATACAAGAGTACAAAAATTGGGGTCTAAGTAATGATTGACATTCCTATTCTGAAAAGAAAATTAAATCATTCAAATAATAGGTTTATGAAAGAAAAAATAAAAAAATATATAAAACATTTAGGTTGAATATCTTTATTTAAATTCAATACAAACACAAAAGATATATTGATATTTAAACTTAAAAACAAATTTATACCTGAAACATTAGTAGCTTGGGGTGAGATCTGAGCTTTAACCTGCAAAATACCTATATCAGGTCATTTTTGCAGAAGGCTAATTTCTAGATTTTTAACTGTAATCTTAATTTAGGGAATCTAAATTTAGCGATTTGTTGTACATGTTTCTTTTTTTTTGCGTTTTTCTGCTGACAAAGAGAGACCATTCAGAGATTTATTATTTTCACCATTAAAATTTTGCTTTCAATTTTTCGAAGCGATGTACATGTATCATTTGCAAGAAAGTATTCAGTGTTTCACACTTATTGTCTCGTCTCAAGTTATTGTCAACATGTTATTGTTAAGCTGCTTATGTTTGTATACCTACTTGTAAGGTGTGAATTATCTTATTATATTGGACAATAGGTTAAATAAGCAAAAACAAAATCTGTTTGCTCACTTTGTCACTTAAGAATGTTTAAGTACTGAAAAGAAGCCTGACCTTGACCGTAATTTGACTATGACAAATAACAAAATTAAGACAATTTAAGCAAATTAAATAACTTGACCTTGAAAGTCAAGGTCAAATAAAGGTCAAAGACATATCAGAATAATTCAAAATGTCCTTGTGTTCTTTTGTCCCGGTATGAATCAAATACTGCGAATTCACTTATATTCGTGGGCATGAAATTTCGTGCTTTTATCAAAACGGGTATTATCGTGGGTTCTTAAATTCGTGGATTTTCATTTTCTTGTAAGAAAAAATCAGTAACCTAATGCAAAGTACATTGTAATCTTAAACATAAATTGATAGCCGAACATTTTTACTTACAGCATGTACATATCTTTACGTGTCACACAGCGCTTGTCAATAAATTTTAAACATCGCATAATTTATACGACACCTGACAAGTTTTAGAAAGTTTACACCCTGAAATGGTCATACCATATTTGACAGTAACTACACGCAACGTCACAGCGACTGTGTAAATTTACATGCATATAAATTAATCTGAGTTAATAACAAGAGTATGTGTGGATCTAGTAAAAGTCGGTGGCATCTTTGATGTTTATTAAATAGCATTCCGGCACAAATACAGATTAAAAATTCATTTAAACAGGATCATTTAAAAATGACAGAAGAATGTACCATTCATCTGTTTTAGCGATCGTATTTTTTATAGTTTTGCGTACTTACCACATTAATATCAAAGACTTTTTTTCAAATTAAAACTGACAATTTTTATAAGCGCTAATTATTGCATTGCCTGGGTTCCCATATTTACTTGATTATGTCAAGTATTCTTGTTAACACAATCGAGTTAACACAATCGAGTAGACTACAATGATCAAGTGTGTATATGCGACCGACATTTGTGACAGTAAATTGAGGACATAAAATTGAGTTTTCTTTCTTGCAAACGGATTTAATCTGTCACTAACCTAATTATCTGTATGTATATACGTCCATTTAACGTAAATCAGCCGGAAAAGAGCCGACGATTGTTTGTAATATATAGAACAGAGACAGGGTAAGAAGTATTTGCTGGAATAAAATTTTGTCGGATCTTAAATTCGTGGATTGACCTAACCACGAAAATTTGTGCCCCACGAATAATAATGATTTTACAGTATGTTTATAAATAAGATTTATGACAATTTAAGAAAGTTTCAATAATTTTACCTTTTTTAGCTCGACTAAACGAAGTATATGGAGAGCTGTCCTACTCGCCCCGGCGTCGGCGTCCGCTTCCAGATTTCAGATTTAAGTTTTGGTGCAGTAAAATATTTTTCAGTATAACTTTGTCATTTCTTAAGGTATCAACTTCAAATATATGTTCCTTATCATCAACCACATCTTATGTGACAAGGTTCATAACTCTAGCACCAATATTTTCAGATTTATCTCCCCTTGAACTTAGAATTTTCCTTAAAAAATACTATTTATTACTGTTACTTCTTTATTTCTTAAGGGATCAACCTCATACTTCAAATATATGTACGTTATCATCATCCCCATCTTATGTGACAAGGTTCATAACTCTAGCACCAATATTTTCAGATTTATCTCCCCTTGAACTAAGAATGTTCCTTAAAAAATACTATTTTTTACTGTTACTTCTTTATTTCTTAAGGGATCAACCTCATACTTCAAATAAATGTACGTTATCATCATCCCCATCTTATGTGACAAGGTTCATAACTTTAGCACCAATATTTTCAGATTTATCTCCCCTTGAACTTAGAATTTTCTTTAAAAAATATTATTTTTTACTGTAACTTATTTATTTCTAAAGGGATCAACTTCATACTTCAAATAAATGTACCTTATCATCATCCACATCTTATGTGACAAGGTTCATAACTCTAGCACCAATATTGCAAGAATTATCTCCCCATCAACTTAGATTTTTTTACTAGAAAAATGTTATTTTTTACTATAACTTTTTTAGTTTTAAAGGTATCTACCTCAAACTTCAAATACTTATTCCTTATAATCAATTATATTTTATGTGACAATGTTCATAACTCTTGAAGTAATTTTTACAGATTTATTTCTCTTTGAACTTAGGATTTTCTTTAAGAAATATTATAACTTTGTTACTTTTTAAGGTATCTACTTCAAACTTCAAATATATACTTCTTATCATTACATACATGTTGTGTGACAAGGTTCATAACTCTAGTGTGACTATTTCTAGAATTATTTCCCTTGATCTTGGAATTTATTTTAACAAATGTTATTTTTTACTATAACTTAATACATAATTATACATAATTGATTTTTCTCTCATAGTTTTGTCCCCCTTACTGCGTCCAGTATTTTATTAGTCGAGCTTGGCTGTCTCCTGTGACAGCTCTTGTTATTGTCAAGGTTAAAAAGGTCAAGGTCATATTTGAATTATGCATGATAAGGGTTTTGTCATGAGTGTTCTTTTATCCAAGTATAAATCATATTAATAAAAAAAAAAATAGAGTCATCTCCAGCCAAATGCACTTATTTTATTGTTCAGCAAAAGGTGTAAAACCGTAGCCAACTTTTAAGTGCAGGTGCAGATTTCTAAAATCAATCATAAAAATTTAACATATTTCCATCTTTGCCTTCTGTGTTTCATATAAACTTTCTACCCATTTTATTATGAAAATTATTTGAGTGTCTGAATGCACCCAAAACACCCCCAAAATGCAGCAGAATGCATCTTTTACTACGTAAGACTGGTGGGAACATTTCAACTTAATGAATTTACGATTTCATTTAGCGAATTCACCAATTTAAAATTGTTTTGAACTTCACATTCAATCATTAAAATAACTTGCCTTTACAGCATCTTTTTTTATTGATTTTCGGTGTGCTACTTCAAATGTAAATAACAGTATAATAATAGTTTTCAATGTGACAACTTTATTAATTTGATTTTAATATTACAGGTGTTCTATATATGTCGCCAGCTGGTTCCATGTTGTTTCACATGCTGCATTCGCTGATGCTGGTTCCCCAGTGCAGAGTTGTCCCCCTTTTAAACTCTCTTCTAACACTACTCTCAAATCTAGACCAAATCTGCAAGCTCTTAACAAACATCGAGAGATTCGAGAAAAGGGAACTGGAACAGTGTAAGTAAAAGAAATTTTCTTTCTCTTTCCGTAATCTTGATTTTCATGTTCATGTTAGTTGCGTATAAGCTAATGGGGGTCCCCATAGCCAGGTTGTTTAGCTAGCTGAAGTAGAATTCCTCCTCCCTCTAGACAGTGGATTGAAATACAGACAGGGACTGTAGATTTTTATGCGAGGAAGCTGTCAAGGTAAGGGAAGGTCTGTGGTTTTTACTTGGGAGCTCACTTGTACATGAAAATTCATAACTATAAGTACAACTGTTGACAACTGCTTCCAGGAATCAAGATCTTTGTTTAGAGTGTTGTTATACCCCCACAAACGAAGTTTAGGGGTGGTATATAGGAGTCAGCTTGTCGGTCGGTCGGTCCGTCCGTCCGTCGGTCCACATCATGGTTTCCGGACGATAACTAGAGTTTGGAATGAGTTATTGTAATCAAACTTGGTATATAGCAACCTTATGTGGAAACTCCGGTTGGTATTGCATTTGGACCCCCTGGGGTCAAAGTCAAGGTCACCGTTACTAAAAATAGAAAAATGGTTTCCGGACAATAACTAGAGTTAGGAATGAGATATTGTTATCAAACTTTGTGTATAGCAAGCTTATATGAAGACCTGGGTTGGTATTGCATTTAGGCCCCCTGGGGTCAAGGTCAAGGTCATGGTTACTAAAAATAGAAAAATGGTTTCCGGACAATAACTTGAGTTAGGAATGAGATATTGTAATCAAACTTGGTGTATAGCAAGCTTATATGAAGACCTGGGTTGGTATTGTTTTTGGACCCCCTGGGGTCAAGGTCAAGGTCACCGTTACTAAAAATAGAAAAATGGTTTCCGGACAATAACTAGAGTTAGGAATGAGATATTGTTATCAAACTTGGTGTATAGCAAGCTTATATGAAGACCTGGGTTGGTATTGCATTTGGACCCCCTTGGGTCAAGGTCAAGGTCACCGCTACTAAAAATAGAAAAATGGTTTCCGGACAATAACTTGAGTTAGGAATGAGATATTGTAATCAAACTTGGAGTATAGCAAGCTTATATGAAGACCTGGGTTGGTATTGTTTTTGGACCCCCTGGGGTCAAGGTCAAGGTCACCGTTACTAAAAATAGAAAAATGGTTTCCGGACAATAACTAGAGTTAGGAATGAGATATTGTTATCAAACTTGGTGTATAGCAAGCTTATATGAAGACCTGGGTTGGTATTGCATTTGGACCCCCTGGGGTTAAGGTCAAGGTCACCATTCCTAAAAATAGAAAAATGGTTTCCGGACAATAAATAGAGTTAGGAATGAGATATTGTAATCAAACTTTGTGAAAAGCAAGCTTATTTGGAGACCCCAGTTGGGATTACAATTAATTGAAATATTTCTTTGTACACAGTTGATAGTTTGTGTTGAAATTTTTCTTCAGACTACTTATTTTTCAAAAAGTTGCTGGTGGGGGTATTAATCACCTTCAGTGATAGGTCTAGTTACTTTTGCTAACAAGCGGGTGGTGGCAAATTTAAATCTCAGCCATGGTGAGATCTTTTCTGATGCATTTTCATCTTTCTCTTAGTCGTAAAAGTGTTCACAAGAATTATAAAGTGTTAAATTATGTCTCCTCTTGTCTATACTTGTATTTTATATTCCAGGTTTTAACTCCAGTGTTTCTGCAATCTGGTTGGTTGATCTTGAAAGAGTTTGCTCACTACTGATTGGACATTGCCTTGGTGACATGCTTATAGGTCCACCAATCACAGCAGAGGAAAAACAAGTACACTTCTGGATGGAGAATAAACTATTCAGCAATGGATTACAAGAAAACGAGAGTAAGGCATTTCAGATATAATGTAGAAACATAATTGTCATTTCATTTAGCTAGACTGTTTGAAGAATTGAGATAGCTATTGTACTCACCCAGGCTTAAGCATCATACATGTTTGTGCGTGCAAGTTGGTATCTCAAAAACTACCAATTGGTTTTGGTTGAAACTCAACACACTTATTTGAGAGCCTAGTAGGGGGACACTTTCCAAGGCCCATAACTCAGACTTGGATATTGACAGAAATAATGGCCCTTTTGAACTTACACAGTTTTACAGTATCCAGGCTTTTGTTTTATTATCAAGCATTGAGAATAGTTGAGTATTCTTTTGTTTGGTAAGAGATAACTTGTTTTTTAAGTGGTAATATATTTTTAGGTATATAATTATTGAACTGTGATTTAAGAATAAGATATAAAGAATTTGTTTCCCATCAAATTATTTATTCAATGGATTTTAATGCATGACTGAAGTATACATTTTAGTCAATTCTAGATAATGTGTACATTTGTTGTCTAAAATGTTATTATTTAATACTGTAAAAATCTTTACACATTTTATTGATGGTAACATAAATTGTTTAATTTTAGACAAGTTTGAGATGGAGATTGAGAAAATAGTGGAGCATATTTTGGCATGTCCTGCAGAAACCAGCTTGGTTTATGAGAATATATGTAAAGAGAAGTATGAAGGAGATAAAGCAGTTCTCTTACAGTTATGTTGTAGTGTGCAGACTGATACTGTGGTTCATACACTCAGATTTATGCAAGAAACAGCAGAGAGTCTTGGTATGTAGAGAATAATAGTGTTATGATTAATAGAATCTATCATTAGGTAAGATAGAGTATAGGAAAATCCCATCCAGAGGGTGATCGGTTTTCATGGAGAACAAGCCTTGATGAGTTCCCGATGGAACCGATTGCCAAAATGTTGGAATTTTCCAATTTTCTTTCTGATTTTTTTTCTCACTCACCTGGACACAGAAAAAACTAAGTAGGTCGGAACTAGGTTGAGTTGGACTCGAAAAAGCGTGAAAGTTACTATCAATTTGTTTTGAAAGACCTTGGCAGCCATTTTCTTATTCATAGTCTCTGGTCATTATAAAACCTATGCATGTGCCATCTCCTTTATCAAAAATGTATTAACATTATTCTTTGATTTACATGCATATTCAGTACTTTTGAATGAGTTTTTTATCAAAGAAATATTCTAGGTTTTAGACAGCACAACATAGTTTTATGCACGTTAAAGAACCAGTCTAATTATAGAGAATTGTTTTCAATTACAGATTTGGACACATTTGATGTCAGTAATGAGCCTCTACTAGATACTGTGTCAAGATTTGCTTTAGCTGCCATCATTACACATGCCAACATGCTAGAAACTATAGTGACCAAAAACATTACACAGTAAGTTAAAGTTTGATACTGTGATAACCACAAATATCCTTGTATGCCTATAATCAAAGACTATAGAAGTTGTTAATTTAACTGTTAAATGGACACCTTTTATCCCCAATTAAGGGGCGTCTTGTCAAAAGTGGTTACGGCCGTTGACTTCAAACCACTTGCCCCTCACCGCTGTGGGTTCAAATCCCGACAAGGACTTTAGAATCTTTCATGTGAGGAAGCTATCTGGCTAGCTTACGGAATGTCTGTGGTACTGCTAAGGTGCACGGTTGTGCTTGAAATAATGCACAGAATGGCACCTGAGGTCTTCCTTTACAAATAAAGCTGGAAAGTGCCATATGACCTATACTGAGTTGGTGTGACTTAAAACCCAACAAAACAAAAAAAATATATATCCCAAATTTACCTTATTTCATGACTGAAAAAATTCCTTATTAGGTTGATCTAGACCTCTTCCCAAAAGGTTGAGAGAAAAAATAACTATTCTTGCTTTAATTTCAGTCATGATGACACATTTATGTCAGCTGTGAGGCAGGTCTATCAATTACGGTTGCATCTGATGAACAAGAAAGCATTTCAACAACAGACTGTTAGCCAGATGGAAAGTTTCCCCACGCACACGGCTGACCGAGATACTGGCGAGAAATCACGCAGGGGAGACCCGGACACCGATACCAATCTAGACAGTGATGGTAATGTTTTACATAAAAACTCATTGTTTATTGATGTGTGTAAAAATTTTGCATTTATTCTTTTTTCATGTCATAATGATATCAGATAAATGTTATATAATGATCACAAAAGTGTCAATATTTAAGATTACAAATCCTAATGAAAATTTAAAAAATCTAGAAATGTTGGGCATTATCATGTAAACCTAAAGCAGCCTCAACTTCTTTCAGTATGAGTTACCTTATAACAACATTTAGTAACATAGTCTTTATGTTATATATATGTCAGCCCTTTAGGATACTCTATCTCACGCCTTAATATCTTTTTATTTATTTTTACAAAACAAGACAGCTTACTAATGTAAGTACTCTCAGAATTATTCTTTTTGAATAAACATATAATTTTGTGCAATTTGAAATTATGTTTGTCTGTTTGTTCATAAACCAAGGAAGAAAAACAAAAATGTTTATATATAGGGAAGTCTTACATAAGATGAATTATAAATATTTTGCATTGATTTGTGATATAGAAGAAGGTGAGGACGGGGAAATTCGTAAGACGTCACAGAACGGATCGTATGAAGAAGAATGTGCAGATTGCCTCAGGAGAAGTTTATTTCTGATTCTTGCAGTACAGCCGTATTGGCAAGGTATGCCTGTTACCTGATTAAGACATGAATAGCATAATTGAAATAAGAATAAGAAGAAAAAATTTGATCTGTATTTTTGATAGTTCTTGCAGTCTTGCCGGTTTTTGTTGAAAAAAAAAACAACTGATTAAATGTTGTTTTAGCAACATTAATTGCATACCTCTATATTAAGATAAAAAATAATCCTGTTTACAGAGAAAGCGATATGTGTCTTGTAGCTCTGTTTCAGAGATAACAAATGAGAACCTAAATTTTATTATTCAAACTTTATTTGCACCAGTTGGCATATCGAATGTAACAAATTTACAATATGCCAACTCTGTTTTCTTTTTATAACTACTGAAAAGTTGATTCTTTGCCTTTTCCGTTAGACATAACATAGAAATGTTGCACCACAAGACAGTGGTTATATCTCAGCAATTGTTAACTAACCAGTAGTTTTTACCAATTTCTTTGCAAATAACTGATTAATAAATTATTTATTTATTTTTAATATATTTATATTTTTTTTAGTGAAATCACATCCTTGTTCTGATAATGCAGAATCAGGAAAAGAAAAAAATACCAAAGGTAAGACTCTTGTTGGTAGTAATTGACAAGTTTGAAATCAAGACTCCAATGAAAATAATTTTTATAAAAAAAATTGTTTCTTTAATTTACAATCTGATGAAAATGTTCTTTTTAAAGACCCTTTTCATAATTGTTTATAACATTTAAGTCACTGAAAATGAGCCAGTAAATTCTTAAATTCGAAAAAATTTCAGAGGGAAGTCTTTATGTCTTTTATGACAAAGAATTTATTGGCTACATTTTTACATTCACAGGGAGCTTGTCTGAAACAAAGCAGTCAGTTGTACAGCAGAATGTCCTAGGTTCACACAAAGGTAGCCATCCTGACCTTCAGCTCTATCTGGTGTCAACTGATGTGACCTCAAACACCAAGAATGGAGCAGCAACACCTGATTTTTCTAACAAAGGTGATAAAAAGTATTTAAAACAATTTTGGGGATAAATTATCTAGCACATTTTTGTTACAAAATTTATATATAACTTTTACCAGTGCATATGGGATATGGCTACTTATTTATCCGAATATTTATTTTTCCTTGGGGTTTCTTTGGCTAAGGTTACAGACTTCAAATCACTTGTCCTTATCACTGTGATTTTGTACCCCATTTGGAACTTTGTTGGATTCTTTTATGTGAGGGAGCTATCCAACTAGCTTATGGAAGGCTTGGAGTTCTACTCTGGTGCCGTTTGTGCCTGAAATAATACATGAAGGGGCACATGAAGGGCTTCGGCCACCAGTAAAGTTGAGAAGTGCATATGACTTTCACAGTGTCAATGTGTCTTTAAATCCAACAAAAAACAAAATTTATTTTTCTAAATGTTAAAAATTTCAAAATGAGAAAGACTTGTGTACATTTTCTGTAAAATCCAATATTATAAGTCTGTCTTGATATAAGCAAATTATTGACAGAATAAAATGGAACAAGAAACATATAATTTCACATTGCAGAAGGAACAGGTACAGGTGCTTCTCTCCAGAAAGTAAAACAAACTCTCAGAAGATTGAGGTGGCATCATGAACACTCGGGGGATGTAACTCTAGGAAGAAAACAAGGGAGACGACTCCCACACAGCATAAGTGGAGATGTCTGCAGTTTCATAAAGGGAGATAATCTAAATCATCAAAGGGGCAAGAAGAGGAATGCATCTTTGAAAAATGTTTCGTATTCTGTAATAGAAGACATAATGAAAATGCAGCATGATAGAGCAGAGGTGCCATTTGAAGTTTTCATAAAAATGATATTTTATTTCTACATTTACATGTTTATACAAATACTATAATAGATTAAAATTTAGAACTCATTCAAAATATGAATAAATCTTAATTGTGTATTTAACTGTTATTTTTGTTTAAGTTTATACTGAACTAAAGCATGTTTAAATATGTTTAACAATAAAAAAAATAAAACTGTCTGAGAAAATTGATGGAGGTCTATAACAAAAAAACAACATCACTTGATTATTCTACAAAATAAAACAGGAAAATCAGTCTTAAAAAAACTCCCATAACTGCAAAACTGAAAATGTTGTAGGCTCAATTTGATTGAGCTTGTTCATTGATCAGAGACATAACCTCTTAAAACCCATTTTATATTCACTGTTTTGCTGCATGTATTTTCAGTCACGATTGTACGCCTTGAATCAGATCAGAGAGTTGTTGATGGCTCATAAAGAAAAGACTGATGCTGATAGAAGCTCTCCTGTACCTAAGACATTATCTACGTTGCTGTGCTCTGCCCATCTTTGTCTCTTGTCTGGCTGCTTTAATCTAGGCCTACTCGCTGGACCACAAGGGGAGAAAATACCCAGAATTGCTCATTACAAGGTACATGTGCTGAGTTTTTAAACTATTGATAATAAAAAATAGGTATTTTTTGTGTTTCTGTTCCATTCATAGTTATATTTTAAATAATTTAGCAGAAGCAGAAATTAAAACTGTCTACAAGATTCTTCACAAGTTGGAAAGTCAAGGACTATAACTAAAAGTACAAGGTCATTCTTACAGGTCAAATTTCATAAAAGGGGTCAATTCAACTTGTGTAGCTAGTAACTTATGTCAATTATTAGATATCATTTTATCTACCTGTTTCAACTTACATTTCATTTTCAAATACAAAAAATCGCAAAAAAAACTAGCGGGAATCTGTGTACAATAGAAGTCCATTTTAAGACGTAATAAGTAATATGTGTGTAAAGTGTATTCTGCAGATTTGTGTTTTGATTATTTTCGTTCACTGTGTTCTTGTTTTAGGATGATATAATGTCAGCTAAGGCAGAAACTCAGAGAGAGATACAGTTAGCAGCACATGATATTTATGAATCTCTTGTAGAAGGTCTTCTACTTACATACAACAATAAACACAATCAAGGTAAAGTCACAAGCAGAAGTATTTCACTACAACACTGCATTTGGTATAATTTTCAGGAATATGCCTTATACGCCTGACAGTATCATTTTCTGTATGAGAGAATTAAATTATGCTAGTTTCAAGGTTTTGAGGTTTTCTGACATTTCAACATACACCCATGTAGCAGTGTCTAGTTTCTAACTGCATTGGTTCAGAGCATTAAATATTTCTTGACAATGATCCCAACTACAGTAACTTTTGAATGGTGAAACAGTCTAGAATTTGGAATCTTAACTTCATTTTAAATAAAACAACACCTTATGAAATTATTAAAATTGCATATTTCACATTATAGCATAAAATCGGCTATTTTTCCCTCTTTTGCCCATGTTATAACGGGGCCAAAACCATGCGTTAACATAGTCACGCGCTCTTGTTATAGCCCGGTTTTACCTATGCGCAATACATACAGGGCCCAGTAAACAAACAAAAAATGACAATTTGGCCTGTTTGCCAGAGTCATGCGCTCTTGTTATATTGGAATTATTAATTCGAGGGCCTCAGTCGCATAACGGCGAGCAGCATTCAAGTAATTATGCCGGCAATACAGCGTATAGACATCGCTGCTTATCTTGGTTGTCGCCCTTTCTTAGAAATGGACAGTTGTCAATGTAAACAAATAGAATCTGTCATTCAGTTTAATCCCCCGATTAACTTACAAAAATGGAAAGCACAAAATGAATATAAGAAAACGTTGTTTTATTGACGTTTATATTGATAAATGTTCTGTATGTTTCTTTGAGAGAATAATGTTTTATGCCTGATTTTTTTAAACTTGCGTGCTTAAAAAACCCGATTCTGAATTTGAAACTGATGTCACTGATCTTTTTCCTACCGCCAATCTGTAATCATTCTAGGAATTTCTGAGGCGCCTGTTATGTCTTGGGTAGAGTAATGTTATGTTTTTCTTAAGTTATTATATCTCCAAAGTTAAACTTTGTTAAATCAATTAAAATTCGAAATTTCGTTCGGTTCTCAAGTTGTTGGCCTGGAAAAAATAAAACGCATACGTAAAACATGTAGAGTTGGATAAATACCGTTCAAGCACAAGGATTTAATGTTTGTGTTTTATATATAATATACATCATGAATCTGTTTTAAAATTTTATGCTATAATAGCGTCAACGCACGTTTATTTCGTGTTATAAAGTCTGCAGAGTCCCTCGGAACTGTTGGAGCCCTCGCCCTACCGGGCTCGGGCACCAACCGTTCCTCAGGACTCTGCAGACGTTATAACACGGAAAAACGTGCCTTAACCCTATATTGTAATTATATAAAACACCATTACAAACTGGGTCTTACACTTAGATATGGAAAAGGCAGGTAAGCTTTTAAAAATGCCTTAAAGCTAATTACAAAACATAGAAAATGGTACACCTTACTTTGTTTTTAACCCTTCACCTGCAGGGACCAAAAGTCATTAGTTTTTTCCCCCACCAGTATAGGGAAGACTTACCAGGCTTTATACAATTGGTTACTAAAACTTTTATAGTTTGATATCAAAATCCCTTAGATTTTGAATGAACTCTTCCAAATTCAAGCCAGGGCAAATACATTACGCAAATTAAGTACATGAAAATAAAATAAGATAAATAAAATAGATTTATTTATAGATTTTTTTCCTTCAGGTACTAGACAGAGGCTACTACTGTGTACTATATTTTCACTGAGTATAAGTTACAAAGCAGTAGATATCTCCCTACTGGTGGCCTGCAGGCTCTTACCAACACTATACGAGATGGCAAGTCTGTCTGCACCCATACAGGGTCTGGTTCAACCAATCAGAGGACGTCTCGGGCAAGTACAGCTCAACACTGTACTGAGAGTAGCCAGCTTCCGGTTGATACAGATTGTATCTCTCACAACAAGGCAAGTCTAGAAATAAGAGTTTATAGTACTTATTTTTAAAACTAATATCTCTGAAAAACAGTTGTAAGAAATTGATGGTTTTTAAAGACATTTTAATTTAATTTGAATGTCAGTGTTATAATGAATCCAAGATTTTTTTATAGAGAATGCAAAACAAAACACATGTATTCATTTTTTATACCCATGGAATATAGTAACTGAACTATCCCTCCATATGGTTAACCTATATAAGCAAGTTGGATATATCTTAAGTTCTACATATACATGTAACTAGGTATGAATTTGACTTGAACAAATAATTTGTAATCATACTTGTATATGATGCATGTCATTGTAGTTACTGCTATATATATATTTACAAATATTTTCTTCTTTTTTTCCCTACTAGTGTTCATAGTGGACCATTAAGTTCAGGTGTACTACAGTCTGTCCTAGATATGCTGTGGTTCCAGATACAGAAACATCTTGACAATCCTGGTTACCATAGTAATGCTATGGCAATCTTCTTGGTGTTTACACGCAGAGTTCTCTCAGCAGGGAAGTTGAAAACTCTAGCAGCAACAAAAAAGTGGACTGATATGCTTATAAGTATAATAAAAGAGTCAAAACAAGGTATGTTGTATTTTTGTTGTTGTATGAACTGTTAATATATCAGCATGTCCTCACTGGCAGAGTTATTACGGTTTCAGACTGTGAATCACTTGTCTGCCACTGCTTGAGTTTCAGATTCCACCAACAACTTCAAATTCTGTCATGTGAGGAAGCTATCCAAAAAGTCTTCAGAAGGTCTTTGGTTCTACGAAATGTCTGTTTGTGGAGGGGAACCTGAGATTTTTCTCCACCAGTAAAGCTGGAACGATGCCATATGATCTTTATAATCAATGTCAGTGTGACTTTAACTCCCTCCCCTCCCCCCCCCCACAAAAAAAAAGGAGAAGAAGAAGAAAAATAATAAAACCTGATTTAAAACATGTAAGATGTTAAAAAGATGAGGAACATTAATGTGTTTGTATGTTGATATTTTAAAAGTTTTGTCTTCTAGAGTCATGCTGCTGGTACTTTTGAACATAGTTTATAGGATGAAAGTTACATAAATGTTTAAGTTTTTGTATACATTGCTTGCAATGTATACAGAGTTATAGCTGTATTTCAGATTAAGTACACCTAACGTGTTTTGCTGAACAACATCCACCTTTGGATGAAACCTCGATAAAAGTAGATCCTCATTTTGCAGGATTGTCACATTAAGATCGCTTTTTATTAATATACTGTTTGCATAGTGGTCAATAAGCTTTGAAACTTCAAAACTATGCACTTTCAGTTCAAATAAACATTTTCTAAACATGAAAGCAAAAAATATGAAAATTTCTATTTCATTCATAAAAGCATTGTGTAAACCTACGCTTCAAACTTCGTATCGACGCATGCGCGTGCAAGAATGAATGAATTACGACAGACTCTGTATAAAAATATGTCCAACACCCAAAATTAATATTAAATCTGTTTAATAAACCTTATTTACTTTTAAATATAGACTTGCATACTTTTTCTATTTCAAACTGTTTTAGAAAACGAGCATATACAGATATATATGTCTTATTTAGTGTTATGTAACATTGTAAGCGTCTGTATGAATGGATTAAAGTTAACGTTCTGACGAATTGTCATATAATTGCATATAATAGAACCCTATCAACGTGGTGGCATCGGAGGAGTATGCAATTATTTGTTTCACACCTGCAGTGTGAAGTATTTCTGCCACTTTAGTGAAATATATCGTCCAAAAGCCATTTTCGGGAAGGGGAAGATTCGTACTCAATATTATTCGAACTAAGGATTTGTACTCAATATTATTCGAATTTAGCCTTCGTAATCGGTATTATTCGAACTGACAATCATGGCAGATATGTTTAGACCCCCTGGACATTTAGATGTTGAAATGGTAACATATCACATAACTTTATCAAATGGAAGCGCCAATGGAAATTTACTTTACCAGTGTTGACTGCCATTGGAAATGCTGAGAAAGATGAAAAGATACAAGTAAATATCCTATTACACTATGCTGGACCACAGGCGCTAGTAACATAATCAAATATTTTACATAATCGGTCTATATATGTATATAAAGATATATATAGACCGATTATGTAAAATATTTGATTATGTGACTAGCGCCTGTGTGCTGGACCTAAAGTTATCAATTTACATGGGCAAATGCAGAACATAAACTGAAAGTGAAAAAATTATTTGACAAAATAGAAAGCTATTGCAATCCTAGAAAAAATGAAGTGCTAGAATCACAGATTTTGGGTAACAAATCCAGATAATTATTCATCATTTGACAGTTTTTTTACAGAGTTTTGAAACAGAAAGCATGTTGAGTCCAGAAATATATTTTGAAATATGTTATTTACAATCCAATCACTCAGTCAGGCCACCCTTAACATTTTTTTACATAACTCCTTAGACTATTGATATATATATATAAGGTAAAATTATTAGCCATATATCATTTATTATAAGAGCTTATGATTGCATGGGCAGTTAAATTAAAGCCAGTAGTAAAAAAGAGGGTTGACCTGGGATAACCAAAGTGAAGAGTGAAATATGATACTCAACACAGGTATATTCTAAATATTTAGATTGATGTTTATGATCAGATTTAGCACAAATAGTAATTTAATTTCCCCTGATACCACAAATATGAATTTATTTAGAGTCCTGAAGATCTTTTTATGATGAAATCTTAACTGAAAAACCAGGTTTAACTGAATAATTATAAAATTCCTTGCCACAATGATAACTATAAGGTACATAAAGCCAGTCAAAAAAAATATTTCTATCCATATTCATCATTCCTGGACCTCCATCCATTTGATGAATTTGTCCAACTGGTAAATTTTTCATCTTATTATGTTTTGTTTGTTAATATAAAATATTTTTTATGTTTATATACATCTAGAATAGTCTGTAATGGCTAAGATAGACAGATAAGAACAAACTTTTTAGTAAACATGAGTTACATCCCTTCAAATGGAGATAAAGATGAAACCCATAAGAAATTGCCATGTCTGACAGACAGCAAAATTATAAAATTCTGCAGGCTCAGTTTACTTAGGCCCATTAGGAGGTAGTGGTAATAACTGTGGGTCAAAAATGAAAAAATATCATTTTCAAGGGATGTTTCTAATATGATTTACTTTAAATAATGGGTCATTATCAATGAATATTTCTTTGACTTCTATGCCCATGTGTAATAGATTATTGACATTGCCAGCAGCTAGATAGCTCAGCTGAGTGAGTCAGTACAGCCCACATACATGTATAATATTCTGATTCAGGTTTGCTTCCGGTCAAACTGCACATATTTCTCACCCTGTGATATTTTCACCCTGTTACTTTTAGGGTTCAATATATGTTTATGATGGTTCATAACTGAGTCATAAGTCAATTCACTTTGTTACTTAAGTGTGCCAATGAAAAAGGAAAAATTTCAATATGCTGTGGATTATGTCAATGCATAGAACTATGAGACTGAAAATATTTAAGCTGTAGAGCTGCTGTATGGTATTCCAAGGGTTCTGGGTTTTTTGGTAGTTCTGAGGTATGGTATTCTGAGTGTCTCTGGTTTGAGTTTTAGTCAGGCTGCATTTCATTTTCTCACTCTTTGATATTGATAAATATTTTCAGCTCATTATTGGCTGGACTGCATATATTAATGATTTATTTGTATTAAATCAATATTGTTAAATATTTAGTTATTGTCTATATATGCATGTGACTTTATTTTTGATAAGGCATTGTAACAGTACTACTTCTTAATTTGACCTTTTTTGTATTGGGGGAGAAGCCCTTAATTAACTCCTTACCAGTAAGTTTTATTGTACACGATGATGATAGCTTGAAAGGATTTAGCTAAAAAAGATACTACATGAATTTTTTTTTTCCTATTGGATTGTAAAATATTTATTGATTGTCAAAAAACTATATGGAGTTCTCCTCGGTGACATTAAACAGTCCAAGCTGGCCATACATGCAGGACCTTGCAGACCATGAGACAGGGTGGTCTGTACCAAGACATTGACAAATCCGATATCGAGACATGGTGGACAGGACAGACAGTGATGTTCAGATCCCCCACTCAGAAAGGAAGTTCCTAAGTTCCTGGTCTTCAATTACTTCATTTGCTTACTTGGAGTAAAGGTGCTGGAAACAATAGTATGATATCACAAAAAAGCACAGACTGTGATAAAAGTCAAACCAAAAAAGATACTATAAACTGAATTCATAGATTATATAAAAGAAATTTATTAATTCTTTAAGTTTATAGTTAACAAAAAAAAGATACAGAGTATTTAATTTTGATATATAGCATATTAACACACATAAAGTGCATTATGCCATATAAATTTCAACTTAGTGCTTAAATACTTTCTGATGAACTCAGTAAGCAAACATGATTTACTAATCTTTGGATTCCCACACTCCTCTCCACCTAGCTCCAATGAGATCCACTTGGTTGACCATAACATGTACCATACCTCATATTGTTTGTTTACAGTTAGGAATGAAAAAATGAAAGTTTATTCTAGATATTATAAAGCTTAATTTTATTAAATTTCACAAGGCTTTCAACACATCAACAATGTAATTGTCATTTTATTTTTTGAAAATGTGTTGGACTGCTGGTCTGATGCATGTAGATGCTGTGTTGGCATATAGCGATTCCCCTTTTTTGTGTGTGTGTGTGTGTGCATGCATGCGTGCATGTGTGTGTGTTTTATACATTATATAGTTAACATCTTTTGAAAACATCTTGTCCAATTTCAACCAAACTTGACAGGGTTGTTCCATGAGTAAAGGGCTTCCAAAGTTGTTCAAAGACTTAAATGAGGCCTAGAGCATAGATATTTTGCAAAAGGCATTGTCTGGTAGACATTCACAAGATTTTCACATTATACCCTGGGTGTCAAATTAGCCCTGCACTAGGGTTCATAGATTTTCCTGATATGTATGTAGTTAAAACTTAAAATCTTCTCAAAGACAAAGACTAGAGGTTAGATATTTGTCATGAAACATTTGGTAGTTAACCTCTACCAAGATTATTCACGTTACAGCCCAAGGGTCAAAATTAGCCTCACCCCTGGGGTCATATATTAAGGTTTTCCTTATATGTATATAGCAAAAACTTTTTTAAAAATCTTTTTATCAGAAGGTTTAAGGCTTAGAGCTTAGATACTTGGTAAATAATATCATAAGTACGTCCTTTACCAAAGTTGTTCAAATGTTGCCCCTAGTGAAATAGCACCAGGGTGTCATAGGTTTTCCTTACATGTATAAACATGTATAGAAAAAAAACTTAAAAAATATTCTCCTCTGGATTGACAAAGGCTAGATGTTTGATATTTGTCATGAAACCTTTACGTGTGTAATAAACCTCTATCACTATTGTTCAAATTATAGCCCTGGGGTCAAAATGGCTCTGCCAAGGAGTCTTTTTGGGTTTTCATTATATGGTATGTATATAGTAAAAAACTTTAAAAAAAATCTTGTCTGAAGGTACAAGGTTTAACAGGCACCATGGTGTCTTAGGATTTCCTTAAATGTATATACATGTATAGAAAAAAGACTTAAACAGTGTTCCCCTCTGAATTGACAAAGACTAGAGGTAAGATATTTGGCATGAAGCATTGTGTAGTCGACCTCTACCAAGATTGTTTTAATTTTAGCCCTGGGATAAAATTTGCCTTGTGGGAGGGTTGGGGGTGGGGGGAGTCATTAATTTTCGTAATGTACTTGTAGTAAAAATTTAAGAATGTACGAGGCTAGAGCTTAGGGCTTTGATGCCTAAATTTTGTCAAGTACAAATGCTTTTATTTTGAATCAATAATTGCACTATGGAGTGCATTTTTTCCAGTGAATGCGTTTTGCATGTAAACAAAAATGTTCACCTAACTTTTAAGTCTTGCTGAATGATTCAATACCACATTTTTGTAGACTACAAACCCACATGTTGGTCTTGTTTTTAAAGTAATAGATAAAAACACTGAAGACTCTATTTTACTATTTCAGCATTGTATACTGCAGATAATAAACCGGTCTTTGCAAACTGATTTCTGTATTGCTCTTCAATTTCGCAAACCATATAGTCTTGCCTTGAAAAAACACAGCACTAGTCTGTAGGAACAACACCTCTTTCCTGTCCTATTAATAACTTGAGAAGAAATAAGCCTAGATTTGTGTTCGAAATTGATTGTAACCAGAAGATGACTTCTATTGAGTTCAGTAGATTAAAATCACATGGTCTTGATGTCAAGCAATGTATACCTCAGTGCTTGCAGTGCTTTGATTTTAAAGAAAATTAGATATTCTTGTCATTTGGGCTTCATTTCTTACAATGTTCATTCATCATTTTAGGTCAGAGTTTAAGAACAAAGCTGGCAGCCATATCTATTTTAGAAAGTATCCTTCTGGCATGTAAAACTAGCATTGATGGGGATTTCTTTAAACAGGTAGGATTAAATTGCTTAACCATTAACCTGCTGAAACATGATTTGCTTTTGCCACCAGTATAGAGCTAGGGGAGTCTGCACATCCATCCAGGCTCTATTCTTTTGATAGCTAAATTTGTGTACTTTGATACTGATGTCTCTTAATCTTTGGACAAACAATTTTAAATAAAAAGCAGGGCATATCCATTACACAAACTCAGCAGGTTTAATGTTAATATAAGGATTAAATATAAAGAATTGTTTGTGTTCTTATATACAGATTCTCGAATTCAATATTATCCTAGGTGATGGTGCAGTTATACAGTTCTGACTGTATTTCTGTAGTTATCTTTTGATACTTTGTTGTGTTTTTCACCACAGATACCTCTATTTTAGGACTTTACTAGTGTAAAATTTTTCATGTACCTGAAAGATGCTGTTACTTTGAATCATTACAATGTTCATATGAAACTCAGTATAAAAGATTGATGGTTTTACACAAACCTTGCATTAAACTGACGTAACATACAGACAATCTCTTGGTGAAACTTCTAGTTATTTATTTATCCATACCGAAGTATTGATATAAACCCAAGTATTGATATGAACACCATTAATTTTAGACTCATGCAATCAAAATGATTGATATTTATTTAGCTAAAAGTGACATGAGGTATTGGTTTAATTGTTGAAAAAAGTAGCAGAAACTAATGTCAAACTATTGTTTTCTTGTTTATTATTCAGGTAATATCAGACTTATTTAGCTGCCTTTCAGACAACATGTGGGAACTTCCCATGAAGCAGGCAATCACTGATGCTAGACTGGAAGAGTTATCTCTCTTGTCTAAGTTAGAGCAGCTGAAAATAGAAGGCAATGGAGATTCAGAGAGTTGCCCACTTCTCAGCAAATCAGCTGACCAGGTTGATACCTGGCTTGATCCCTCAGGTCATGTGACTACAAGTTTGTCTGGTTCCCTTTCAAGTGTCGCCAGTGAGGAGCAAACAGTTGGGGACAGGGGAGGAAATAATAACACTAGCGAGAATGATACTGTTGATGGTGTGAATAAACAGGATGATAGAATAATTAATGAAGATTGTATGACTCAACTTGAAGTGACCTTTGACCCTGAAAAATGTGTGTGTAGTAGTATAGAGGCCGGACAATCCCTGATACACAGTACATCAGGGAAAGGTTATGGCATAGCATCTATTCCAATAACATCGGGATGTTACCATTGGAAGGTTAGTCATTCTTTATGATAGTTACAAGTAAATGATTTACAAACTCCTTTTAGGTTAAGTGAATTACTTTCATTGTTTCCTTAAGGTTTTTGTGCCTACACATAGAGGGGCATGTAGATGTGCCATTATCTGTCTATCACCCTGTCCATCTATAGACTTATTATGGGGGCATCTGTGTCCTATGGACACATTTGTAGTAATATGTTTTATAAACTATATGAAATATTTCATATAAAGTAATGTGTATCATAACTTATATTGTTTATTAAGGAAAGAACTGTTTACATCATGTTTTATTCTTGATGTAAAAGAACAATATATTGTAATTTGATGTTTATTACTGTTATTAATTGTGAAGAAGTTTTTGTAAAGTGTTTTAATATGTTGGCACCTTTTTTGTTCGGTTTATAAAAGTCTTACTACAATAGGACCTGTGAATAATTTGTGTATTTTGAACAGTTTCAGATAGTAAAAGAGAACAAGAGTAACGAGGGTACATGTGTAGGAGTGTGTCGTCTTCCGGTTCGTGACTATGGTCATAGATCTACATCAGACATGTGGTTATATAGGGCATATAGCGGTAACCTTTATCATAATGGTGAACAACTTCGTACCTTGCATGGCTTTACTCAAGGAGATTATATAACCTGTGTTCTAGATATGGATTCAAAAACTTTGGCCTTTGGAAAAAATGGAGAGGTAATGTAGGAAGAAAGTTTGGTAGATGATAATGAGATATAAATATAAAAAGAATAAAATACATAAGATAGAATTGAATCAAGTGATAAGAGTAAATATTCTGATATTAATATTGAGTTTGTTTTATCAAAACGGTAACCATGTTTCATGCAGTGTGAAGAATTAGGTTGAAATATGGTCATGTATTTTGATAATAAAATATTAGAAAATGTACATGTATAGTTGTTCCATGTGGTACAAATATAAATCCTTTGCAAGTGGTACATAAGTAGGGCAATGCAGACTAGTACAAACAGTTTTAAAGTATGTAATTGTTATACCCCCGAAACGTAGTTTGGGGGGTATATAGGAGTCACCCGGTGGTCAGTCGGTTGGTCGGTCGGTCCAGCAGTCCGTTGCATTTTCCTTGTCCGGAGCATAACTTGAAGACTAATGGTTGGAATTCAATATAACTTCATACAGTGGTCAAGCACATTGAGAGGAAGTGCAGTGCACAAGAACGATAACTCCATCTTGACTTATTACAGAGTTATTGCCTTTTGTTACTTTTCCTTGTCCAGAGCATAACTTTGAATTCAAAACAACTTCATACAATTGTCAAGCACAATAAGGGGAAGTGAAGTGCACAAGAACCATAACTCTAAAGTAATTACAGAGTTATTGCCCTCTGTTACTTTTCCATTGCTTTCTTTTGTCCGGACCATTACGTAAAGACTAATAGTTGGAATTCAATATAACTACATACAATGGTCAAGCACATTGAGAGGAAGTGCAGTGCACAAGAACTATAACTCCATCTTGACTAATTACAGAGTTACTGCCCTTTGTTACTTTTCCTTGTCCGGAGCATAACTTGAAAACTACTGTTTTGAATTCAAAACAATATCATACAATGGTCAAGCATAATAAAGGGAAGTGCAGTGCACAAGAACCATAACTCTATCTTGACTAATTATAAAGTTATTGCCCTTTGTTACTTTTCCATTGCTTTTTTGTCCGGAGCATTACTTGAAGACTAATGGTTGGAATTCAATATAACTTCATACAATAATTAAGCACATTGAGAGGAAGTGCAGTGCACACGAATCATAACTTTATCAGACTTATTACGGAGTGATTGCCCTTTGTTACTTTTCCCAGTCCGGATCATAACTTGAAAACTACTTGTTGGAATTCAATACAACTTCATACAGTTGTCTAGCACATTAAGAGGTAGTGCAGTGCACAAAAACCATTACTCCATTTTGACAAATTACAGAGTTATTGCCCTTTGATACTTATCCTTGTCCCGAGCATAACTTCAAACATACTGCTTGGAATTCAAAACAACTTCATACAATGGTCAAGCACAATAGGAGGAAGTGCAGTGCACAAGAACTATAACTCTGTCCAGAGTAATTATAGAGTTATTGCCCTTTGTTACTTTTCCATTGCTTTTTTCTTGTCCAGAGCATAACTTGAAAACTGCTAGTTGGAATTCAATACTATTTCATACAATGGTCAAGTATATTGAGAGGAAGTGCAGTGCACAGAAACTATAACTCTTTTCTTGACTTATTTAAAAGTTTTTGCCCTTTGTTACTTTTTATTGTCCAGTGCATAACTTGAAAATTAATGGTTGGAATTCAATGAAACTTTATACAATGATCAAGGGCAGTGAGATGAAGTGCAGTGCACAAGAACCATAACTCTATTTGGACTAATTACAGTTATTGCCCTTTGTTACTTTTTTGTCCAGTGCATAACTTGAAAACTGGTAGTTGGAATTCAATACAACTTCATACAATGGTCAAGCACAATGAGAGGAAGTGCAGTGTACAATAACCATAACTCCATCTTCAGTATTTATAGAGTTATTGCCCTTTGTTCCTTTTCCTTGTCTTTCTGGACTTATTACAGAGTAAATCAATAAAATTTCATCAATGGCCAACCACATTGAAAGGAAATGCAACATACAAGAACCACAACTATCTTTATTTGCCCACAACCATAACTCTATTTCAATTCTTTTACAAGGTATTCTGTTACTAGTAACATCCTCATTTCCGAAGCTGTCTTGCGGGGGTATTAATCACATTTAGTGATAGTTCTAGTTAAGTATTAGTTAGATGAGGAATTTGTTTTCATAAAGTATGGATATGTTATTGAACATCTGAAAATTGTATAAGAAAATGCTATTTTCACAGGAACCTAGAATGGCATTTGAAGATATTGATGCTACAGAACTGTACCCCTGTGTGACTTTCTACAGCAGTAACCCTGGCGAAAAGGTAAGTCCACCACTATACAGTGAAATCTGTGCTAATGCAACCATAACCTTACTTCATTAATAACTGAGTGACTGGTATTACTGACTTATAACCACCTGTCTTGCACAGTTGTGGATATAATCCTACAAAATTCAGTGTTTTTTCTTTATTTTATTTGACATTAGGTATTTTACCTTTATTGAGGAGAATCAACTGGTATTTGTTAAGTTTTTTTAGTGTTTATTTTCAACATAAGTAAAGATTTTAAGTTTCATTGTCACAGCTCACATATTGTAGTGACTTGGGTTTTCATCTTAAGCTCTGTAGCATGACTTGTTTGTAGATAAATGTATGCTGGTCATTTAAAAGTACCCGTATATGAATTTTTGGTCTGCAGGGTGTCCATAGCCAAGTGGCTAAGGTCGTTGACTTCAACCCACTTGCCCCTCACCACTGTGTGTTTGAATCCTGACACAGTCTTTGGATTCTTTCATGTGAAGAAGCTGTCCATCTAGCTTACAGACCATGGTGGTTCTACACAAGATTCCCATTCCTGCCTGAAATAAAAAAAAGACACCTGACTCCTTCCTCCACCAGTAAAGCAAGAAAATTGCCATATGACCTGTGTTTTGTTGGCATAATACCAAGCATTAAAAAAAAATATACTACTTTATATTTTGTTATCAATGATGTCATGGAAATCTCGTTTTTTTTTTTTTCAGTTTTTCTTTGCTATATGTTATAATGTAAAGATTAGGATGTAAAATTTGATGTCAAAAACATGTGATACATTTCTTTCCATCACCAGGTTAAAATATCTGACATGCAGATCCAGGCAGTTCACAAGGACCTGTTACCTGGAGAGCCACTCTGTGCTCCACCTAGTACAGTGGTGTGTGAGGCTCTAATCCGGACCGTCCGTAGTTTACATTCCAGTAATGTATGGACCGATGTGATAAACGAGAAAATTATTCAACAGTTAGACAAAGTCTCTGATCTAGACGTGTTTGTCACACCAGATGTTAGAGATAGGTTAGATACACCGGTGAAATACGAGGGCAAGAAACAGAAAAGTGAGGAGGAAAATGGAGATGACTCTGGTAAAAAGTTCAAGTTCAGTTTATAGTCATTTGTTAGAATTGATAATTTGAAATGAAAAATCTTTGATGGATATATGTCAGAAGTTGACAATACACTAAAGACTGACTGTTGCCAATTTTGTATGTGATAAAATCTTATTTATTTGCTTTTTAATTGGATTTAAGTATATATTATTTCATATATCTAACATATTAAAGCGACCTTAAGATTTTCTTAAAGTGAAATATGTTATTTTTAGATAAATATTTTCATATAATTGTCAAATCAAAAAAATTTAGGTGGAAAATGAAATTTGCCATCCATAAAATACATAAACAATAACTTAAGGAAACCCCTCAATACATCTAATCTATCGGTCCGCTCTCTACATGCAAGTTAGTAAAGAGAATGATTCATTTCCCGATATTCTATTTTTGGCTGGGTTGCACTGGTGCAAACCCGGGTTATAGTATGGTGAATGTCGGGCGGCGGTCGAGCGTCCGGGCGGGCGGGCGGCGGGCGGGCGGGGAAAAAAACTTTCGTAACAGTTTTCTCAGCAACTACTTATCACAGCCTCTTGATATTTGGCATACAGCATTGACACATGGTCCCATACCGTGGGATTCGATTTCAGGTCTGTCGCTCATCCACTTCCTGTTTATCCACTTAGTTAAATTAGTTAGATTTTTCGACATTAATGGTCAATGGTAGGAAATTTTCGTAATGGTTTTCTCAGCAACTACTTATCAAAGCCTCTTGATATTTGGCCTACAGCATTGACACATGGTCCCATACTGTGGGATTGGATTTCAGGTCTGTCTCTCATCCACTTCCTGTTTATCCACTTAGTTAAATTAGTTAGATTTTTAAACATTATTGGTCAATGGGAGGAAATTTTCGTAACAGTTTTCTCAGCAACTACTTATCACAGCCTCTTGATATTTGGCATACGGCATTGACACATGGTCCCATACCGTGGGATTTGATTTCAGGTCTGTCGCTCATCCACTTCCTGTTTATCCACTTAGTTAAATTAGTTAGATTTTTCGACATTAATGGTCAATGCTAGATAATTTTCGTAACAGTTTTCTCAGCAACTACTTATCACAGCCTCTTGATATTTGGCATACAACATTGACACATTGTCCCATACCGTGGGATTCGAT
>NW_026851897.1:0-131993 GCF_026571515.1 Ruditapes philippinarum | reverse complement strand
AAAAAAATTGAGACACGGTTCCCCAGATAATATAAGTATGGTTATTTTCCATAGTTTGATGACAAAAAAATAAAAAATGACTTTGATATGACGATTTAAAATTTTAGGATTTTTATTCAAAATCAATCATTTTCAAAGGCATTTTTTTCAAATATGTTATTTTTTATGATGATCAACGATATTTAATGCACAAAGATTAAATAAATAACAATTATTACTAAAATAACTTAGTTTAAATGACATTTATGTGAATACCAAGGAAAATGTCTGTTGTCACCTTAAGGAAGTAATATTCTGATACCGTTTTGTGCACCAAACCTTGTCTGAAATCCTTGCAATCTATTTGAACTTATAACAGGAATAACAAGAATATGTGTTTGATAAACACAAATGCCCCCGCGCTCACTGTTGTCAATAATTTAACTTTAGAGAGTGAAGTAGCTAATTTGTATGTGTCTTCTCATCTGAGCATGTTTAACTCTTTCCTACAGTTTCTTTTCCATCTTAGTCTTTTCGTCTCAAAAGCCTTAAGCTATTAAACTCGGTAAGTAAATGCCTTCATTAATTGTTAGCACTTTTTTTAAATGATAAGGAAGAACAATTTGTTACTAAGAGATGCAAGCAAATTATCGCAGTTCGTGAAGAAAACCAATCATGTGTAGAAATCTGTAATTGGTACCCTAGACCTTGACCAACTGACCCTTACCTCTATAAAAAGGAAGAATATCATGCAAGTTATTTTCCTACCAAATATGAAATAAATCTGTCAATAAATAAAGGCTGTATGGGCAAAAGTGTAAAAAATCTATTTTTAGCACTGGTGACCTTGACCCAACTGACCCCTAACTCAATCCAAAGGAAGAATATCGTGCAACTTATTTTCCTACCAAAAATGAAATAAATCTGTCAATATATAAAGGCTGTATGGGCAAAAGTGTAAAAATCTATTTTAGCAATGTTGACCTTGACCCAACTGACCCCTTCCTCCATCCAAATGAGAATACCTCAATTTATGTTCCAACAAAATATACAAGACATCTGTCGATAGAATAAGGTTAATACACCTGTAAAAGTGTAAAAAATCTATTTTTGACATTGGTGACCTTGACCTAAATGACCTATTACTAAAGGAAAAGGAAGAGGACCTCCCTTGGTATGACTATTATAAACATGAAAGACATTAACTTGAAAATAAAGGCTGTATGAGCAGAAATGTTTAGATTAATTTTTTTACACAAGTGACCTTGACCTTGACCTAGAGACGCCTTACGCCACAAAAATTAGAGGACCGTTAAAGGTATCCACCTACCAAATATGAAAGATATCATTAAATAAATTAAGTAATTAGGTGAATTCTTTTGATAAATCCAACTTGGCGGAATAGGTTTACCATACACGGCCCTATTTTCAAAGTGATAAAAAGGGAAATTACTGGCACATTTACATAACTAGGCAACATCATGTACATTGTATTGATAAGTAAAAGTGAAAATTATTAAAATATGATAAACAAGATCAACAAGGAAAGGCGGCGTTCAATGAACGCAACCCCCATATGACCCAGCAACAAGAACCAACGGCAAGGAGCCCAGGCGGACCCCAAACATAAAAAGGACAGGGCAACGACATGTTAATCATTAAATGATAAACAATTTGTAACTGATTAGGAATCCAAAGAAAATAATAATAGGCCCACAAAGGGGAAGGGGACAGGAGACCGGGGAAGGGGGGGGGGTAATCAAAGAAAAAAAAACTATAGGCAATGGGGAAAATACTTACCGTAGACGAGAAAACAACAAGGGACACAAGCAAAAGTGTCACCAAAACAGTATGAAACAACATAGACATACATCTGAGGAACACAGTGGGGCGCCGCCTTGGAACGGTCAGCAGCATAATAATGACTGCTGGGGAGTTTAAACCGGTTAATGGTGCACCAAACCTCGCTCTTAGCCCCACCATATTCCTATAAACGAGACAGTGTAAATAAAATGAATCCCCGCCAAGTGAAATTCTAACAGTTGTCATGGTTACAATAGGTTAAATAAGTTAAACACTAAAATGATCATGTAGAAACATATAAAAGTAAACCCAATGACCATAACAAAAGTACTATTAAGCCATTAGTTCAGATAGAACATGTGATATTTCCAACTTGCCGGTTTAGGTTAACCATTATTCATTTCCTAAGTGCTAAAAAGGGCCATAACTAGGTGCAAATGGAAGCCATAGTTATGTAACTTGCCCAGATCATATACTTTGTATGGATTAGTAAGTGTGTAAATTATGAAGCCATTGGTACAGGTAGAACTTAAGAAAAATCCAACTTGCCGTTCTTGGTTAACCTCGTACGGACAGACGGACGGACGTACGGACGGACGGTTCAATTACTATATGCCCGGGGGCATAAAAAGAAGGATATTTTTAAACAATAGCCTGACCTGTGTATACTCCTGGTCACCTCTAAAGCTACTACCAAATATGGTAATAGGTTTGATATCACCTCTCCTAGACAAAATCTGTTGTATGGTTGCTAATGTACCATAATTCTCTGTTAACAGAAGCAGGTATCTACTCTCACTATTTTAGATAAAACAACAACAAAAACTCAGTGTTTTACTTTAACATAAAACGATTTTTCAATTTATCAAATTTATACACTAAAGGCTAAAAATTCGTGTTCTATAACTTGTTCAAACATTGAGCGATTTCTCTTAAACCGGTCTTTTTCTTCATCTAACTAACTTAAAAATAAAGGCTGTATGAGCAGAAATGTTTAGATTTATTTTTTTACACAAGTGACCTTGTCAGGTGAGATGTGCATATGATAAGCTAAGTTTAAGCAAACATAAATTAGAATTTAACGTTGACATAGCTGGATCCTAGGATCTTACTCGTATTGATGATACAATATATAATTTAGCATTATCAGAGATCCCGTCTGCAAAACGGAATTAAGCTCATTGAATAACATAACAATGTTCAATTGACACTCCATCAGTCTGCACTACATCATTTACTGACTGAATAAAAAAACATTTCTATTATGTTGAGTAAAAACAAACACATACCTTTGTGTATTATTTGAGTCAAATAGACATGCCTGTACTAAGCTCAAAGGTCTGCAGTCTGGATCTGTTTGTTTCGGCTTAAAAAGGTAAAAAATATTTGTTTTATAAATCTGTGCATAATGCTTGATCAAATACTACCTTGCAGAAATCTTTGAAATATATATAATGTTGATGAATTTATGAGATATTTTAAGAAACACTTTCCTCTGCTACTAATGGTTTTAATGAAGTCTATTGATAATCCGCAATCTTTTAACAACTGATTCAGTTGATTTATCCATGCTTGTCAATTATAAACTGTCATTGACTAAATACTTTATTCGTTAGGAACATATTGTATATTACATGAGACATTCGTACCGAAGGAAAAGACAAATACTCTCAGCAAGTCTCATTTTTACCTTGCGCCTAAATTTAAACATCTTTTGTCAGCGACCTAGGTACCTTCCAACAAAAATAAAAGGTGCTGAAAAGAGTTATTGCCAAGTGTTTTTTGTTTCACTAAACATTGAAAAAAGAGTCCATTAAAAAGAATCACGTACATCTTTATATCGGTTTCATAGTATTGCATTGTAAATATGAACATGAAGCGCCGCAATGTGACGAAAACCAGGTTTTCAATGACCAAGTATTGATGTGACAGGAATTAGGAATGAAGTAAAGCAGTGAAGTAAAAATAATGCTGATTTGTACCTTCACAGAAGGTTTGTTTCAATATATCAAACTGAAAACAAACCAGATATCTGAGAAACAATGCCAGGGTGTATTTTCTTGTAAGCTTCACACATGCCAAATTAAGTATCAATAGGTCAAAGTGTACTGAAGTTATCGAGTAGAAGCTAAAAATGGTATTGTAAGCAAGTGACACAAAGTAACGCAGAATTGTGCAATTCAGTGGCTTAAACAAGCACCACAGTAAGTAAATAGACCAATATTTTTATTGTACACAAAATTGGAAGAAATTAATTAGCGTATACGGTTGCTGAGACATACTTTAAACCTCATCAAAACTATTTCCATGAAAGTGTTTTTTAACATCGTTCGTGAAAATGACGTACTGACTAGCGTATTGATGGCGAATTTTTGTTACGCTGATATCTTTAAATACAATAATGTATATATTACTTTAAGATTTTTATATTCGGAGTACCTGAGACATTTTCGAATCTTCTCGTGTCATATTACACTTGATTTAGCAGATAAAACGCAACTGATACCTTTTAATGAGGTAACGCCGAATACGTGAAGCACTGAAGCAACAGCGGTTATCTCATTAAAATTAGCTAAATCTTATTTTACCGGCTTTCTTTTATTGTTATACGGCACTTGTAGTTTGACAAATGTCTAAGGTATGCAGAATATGAAAAAAATGTTTTAAATGTGTTAAATGAACATATTAAGTTGGAGAAACACAAAAGTCAACATAAAAAGGTTGCCTTTCTCACGATTGATCTAATAATTAAACATATTTCAGGAAAAAGGTAATGATGGTTACATTGAATTTCTATTTTTAGCAACAGTGACATCGACCTTAATCATAATCACCTGGGTAGTAATCCCAAGTAGCGTCTTGATATAAGCTACCCACATACTAAGTTTGGTATCAATATGCCAAAGCAAACTGAAGTTATTGAGTGGAAAACTTAATTTACAATTTTAGCAATATTGACCTTGATTACAGACGCTTGCGTAACTATCTTGATCACAAGTTTGGTGTCAATAGGTCTCAGTAAACTTAAGTAATTACGTTGAAACTGATTTTCTATTTTAAGCAACAGTGACCTTGACCTTGATCACAAACATCTGTGTAGCAATTCTAAGATGCCTCTTGATATAAGCTATGCAGATAGATACAAAATATGGTAAACAAGACTGAATTTTTATTTTTAGCAACATTGACCATTACCTTGATCACAGACACCTAGTTAGCAATCATATGCTGCCTCTTGATATTATCTAACCACCCATAACATTTCGGGTAATAAGTCTAAGAAAACTTAAAGTATAGAGCGAAAACTTAATTTCTATTTGAGCAACAGTGACCTTGACCTTAAAGCAGCACGCCTCCAGATTCATGCTAATTTTCATGAAAATTTTGAGAATGTATTTGAATGTGTAATATTGTTAAATAACCAAATGAAAGCAATTTACACATTTTCAATGTCACTTAAAACCCACGCAAATTACCAAAACGTGGTCAAAATATGCATAACTAGCCCTTACTGCGTTAGTAACGCAGTAGAAATATAGTTGTAAATACTGAAAAATCAGTCATTTTTCGCACATAACATGTGAAATATTACTTTAATCTTGAATCATTTTACTTTTCCTAAAATCTTAGTACATATTTTTCAAGTTTGATTTTATAGTTTTTTTTACTCATCTGGATGCATGCAGCTTTAAGCTACCCATACATCAAGTTTAGTGTCAATAGGCGGCCAAACTAAACTCAAGTTATTAAGCGGAAACCAAAAGTTGGTGATCGCCTACCCGACTGCCTGCCAGACCGCCAGCTTCAGCATTACAATAACCAGTTTTCGATGAAAACGTAGTTAAATCAACCATGCAGACAAGGTGATCGAATTACTTTTTATCTAAATATTGGTCCTTATTAAATGATATCACAATTCACCGTTTTTCAGTCTATGGATTGAAAAAATGGTCTATGATCGGAAAAGATGGTTTGTAGATGGACAAGGGCAAATATGTATGACATATGCCATAAGAGGGGATATGTAAGTAGTATACTTACCCTTTCATCAAACTGAACAACTTTAGAAAGGTTCTCCCTAAAACTCCTCACAGGATTAACTTGGTCCAGACCGCCAAAGTTTCTCAAGATTGCATGTAACATTTCATGCCATGTTGGCCTTTGTTTGGACTTCTCCACAAACCCATACACCATTTTCACCAAACTGAAATATCATTGACATTTGTAACATTTGTAGTAATCATTTCTGTTCCTAACACCCAAATACAAGAACACGGCTATTCATTCATCTTGTTGAGAAATTAGCACAATTCTTTGAACTTAAAGGGAGTTTAAGATAAATCTTGACAAATATGAATTAAAAACAAGACACTACCATGTTCTCATCAAGAAGAGTAAAGGTTATTAAATAAAACTATAAATTTCTTATTATTCATAAAACAATTGTGGCATAAGGATTACCTGTAAAAATCTCTTAATCCATAAAATTCTCTCATGTTCTTTGAGGCTTTCTCAAAAATATCCAGATATGAAATTGCCATTGGCTCAATAAGTGGTTCAATCAGGCTGCCAAGTTTATCGCATGTTATACCACTGTAAACATTTGTAACGTTATTTGTCTTAGTACAAAAAGAAATTACTAACAAACATATTAATGATGTATTATCCGATCTTATTATTTAGAGGAACATAATGCATATGAAATATTTCATATAATGTTGACAACAAGAGATCATGATAATATCTGACTTTGATATTCTAGCACTTAAATATTGAAAAATAATGTTGACAAAACTCTAACTGTTATTAAAAAGATAATGGTACCACAAATGTAACTGTAGTTGAAAGACCATGATGACATAAAATATATTTACAAAAATAAATGTTTAAAATAACTACGTTGTATATTATAAAGCATATGTTAAAACTCTTCTATCGAAAAGATAATCTTGAAAACTTTAGTCACAAATTGTTACCACTGTTCAAGGAAGATAAAATAAATTGCTATAAATGTATTTCCGAAATTATTTCAATAATATCTTTATCAGAAAGATAATGGTTACACTAGTCTGTTTTTAGGAAGATGATGCTGAAACAACTGTAGATGTTTTTTGAAAAGTTTATGTTATCATAATTCAACTGCATCATACTTTGCACTATTTTTCAGTTCTTCAAGATCAGGTACTTCTATCTGTACCAGAATTCCTCTGTTCATGTTGGCAGGATCCAATGCCAAGTTTGAAATACCGATAAATGCAACCTTCAAGTAGAAATGTCAAATATACCAGTATCTACCTTAATTTTGATTCACTAATTCAGTTTTGGGGAAAAAACAAAAGGTCTGCAAAACAAAGGGTAAGCCTCATCAAAGTTGCATTAGTGACATAGTGTCTAGGACTATTTGGTATGTATTCCACAAACCCTATGACAGCCAGTTTCGAATATAACATCAGACTGGTATAATGTAAAGTAAAAATGAATAGGGTTAACTGACTATAAGTTGTTAAATGTAACACTGTCGAATTGGTGGTATTTGAAAAAAGTATATGTGAAACTCAACTTAAAACATTACAAATAGAAAAATCTTACACAAACTGTCAGCGTCACAACAACTTGAAATTAAAGCATGACCATCTTAATTGACAAAATGAAACAGAAGAAAGAATAATCCCTAACAAACCTTCATGTGTTTTTCTGGCTCTTCATCGCCTTGACAACCATCCTCCAATAATAGATGAAGTGTCTGGTTAGAAACAGAGTAATTATGTCAATCAAACTTTTTAAGAAATCTAAATCAATAAAGCTGTGTAACAATGTAGTTTACATTTAACCAAAACAGGTCATTCAAATTATAGAATGATAACACTGCCTGATGGAAAGAGGCTTAGATGGATGCTTTCTTGACAGTTTCTCTATTGAAATTATTCGTCATATCAGACCATTTAAATAAAATACGAGATAATAATTACAAAATTGCTATATTTAAAAGAAAATATGAAATAAGTTTTACATATATTGTTTTTTCGTCTACGGTAAGTATCTTCCCCCTTCACCCCTAGTTTTTATTTCTTTTATTACCCCCCCCACTTTCCCCGGTCTCCTGTCCCCTTCCCTGTGCCCTTTGACTTTGTGGGCCTGTTGTTCAATCATTTGTTTGTTTTCTTTTAATTCCTAATCAGTTACAAATTATTTATCATTTAGTGATTAAACTGTCCGTGCTGACTTGTGCCCTGTCCTGTTTTTGTTTGGGGTCCGCTTGGGCTCCTTTTTGCCACTTGTTCTTGTTGCTGGGTCATATGGGGGTTGCGTTCATTGAACGCCGCCTTTCCTTGTTGATCTTGTTTATCATATTTTTTGCAATGTATACTACTATTTCGGAACAAATTCCCATTGGAGTTTCCCCGTTGGAGAGTTTTGACATGGTGGGGGATTATTTCATTTCCTTTTCCACCCAGATAAAATATTTCAAACTGCACTAGAAGAGTTTTTGTCAAAAAACATAGGTCTCCTTAAAGTATTTATGGTCACTCATGTTTGTCAGCGAAACAGAACGTGCCGGTGATGTGAACATCTTAGGATGGTAATGATCACTCCTGTAAAGTTTTGTTGAAATCCCATGAGTAGTTTGATTTGTGCAAATCGGACAAGATGTTTCTATTTTAAGCTCTGGCGGCTATTTTGTGCAGCGAAGCAGAACGTGCCGGTGATGTGCACAAATACGGATGGTACTGATCAATCCTGTAATATTTGCTTGAAATCCCACCAAGATTTTGACATGTGAAGGCCGGACAAGATTTTTCTATTTTTAGCTCTGGTGGCCATTTTGTGCAGCGAAAGCGGAACGTGCCAATGATGTGCAGAACTAGAGATGATACTTATCACTCCTATTAGGTTTTGTTGAAATCCCACCAGTGGATTGACATGCGAAAGCTGGACAAGATTTTTCTATTTTTAGCTCTAACTGCATTTTTGTGCAGTGAAGCAAAACCTGCCAGTAACGTGCACAACAAGGGATGGTACTGATCCCTCCTGTAAAGTTTGGTTGAAAACTCGTCAGTAGTTTGACCTGTGAAGACCGGACAAGATCGTTCTATTTTGAGCTCTGGCGGCTATTTTGTACAGCCAAGCGGAACGTGCCGATGATGTGCACAACAAGACATGGTACTGATTACTCCTGTAAAGTTTTGTTGACATCTCACCAGCAATTTGACCTGTGAAGGCCGGACAAGATTGTTCTTTTTTTAGCTCTGGTGGCCATTTTATTCAGGGAAGCGGAACGTGTAAATGATGTGCACAACAAGGGATGGTACTGATCACTCCTGTAAAGTTTGATTAAAATCCCATCAGTAGTTTGACGTTTGAAGGCAGGACAAGATTGTTCTAGCTTTAGCTATTGCGACAGTTTTGTGCAGCAAAGCGGAACGTGCCGGTGATGTGCACAGCTAGAGACAAAACTCATCACTCTTGTAAAGTTTGGTTGAAATCCCATCAGTAGTTAGACCTGTGAAGGCCGGACAAGATTTTTGTATTTTTATGTCTGTCGGCCATTTTGTGCAGCGAAGCGGAACGTGCCGCTGATGTGCACAGTTAAGTATGGTACTGATCACTCTTGTAAAGTTGGTTGAATCCTACCAGTAGTTTAACCTGAGAAGTCCGGACAAAAATTTTCTATTTTAACTATGGCGGCCATTTTTGCATTGAAGCAGAACGTGCTGGTGATGCTTGTAAAGTTTAGTTGAAATCCCACCAGTAGTTTGATCTGTCAAGGGTGAACAAGCTTAACGAGGACGGATGGACAACCGGACAGACAGACGGGCGTACTTACGAAATGGTACTTATGTGACTTTTCCTTTGATCATTTAAGCCATTTTTAGTCACACAATGCTTAAAAAGACACACAAGTAAAAAGGGAATGAATAGGATTAAAGAGAATTTACTGTATCTATTGTTCTCCAAGTCACACAAGTACATCTGGGTTTGTACGGACGGACAGACATAATAACTTATATGTTATTTTTAGAATAATAATTTTTTTCTACAGGAAGTGTTCTTTTGCGGACTATTATACTTGAATCAGCACAATGAAACTAAAGGAATGTCAAATGTTGATGCAATTTATGTTTAATGTGAAAATATTTATAAGTTGTCATTTATGTTTCATATAAAAAATGAACACAAATCTTGAAATAATTAAGAGTTCTAGAAAACATTATTTCGATAAAGTTACCTTCAGTGGCATTCTTGGACTGTCTTCAGCCAATCCTACTTGATCAAGGACAACAACAGAGACAAATGTATCCAAATCTTTGTCTCTCTGGAACTGTGCACATTGTCTAAATGTTGCAACTATACCATCTGGTGTGGCCAGGGCACTACACTGGAATGACACCATCTGGGCCTGAAAAAATCATAATATAATAATGAGACCGTCGTACAGTCTCATTAGGCCCTATTAATTAATACTGTAGGTACTTTTTTTCAATAAAACAATGAGTCCTTACTAAAAATTTGTTTCAATCACATTTAAGTACAGTAGCTCTTATCTTAATTCAAATACTCAAAACCATTGAAATAATTGAGACTTAGGGTAGTATTGCAGCAATTTTGTCATTCAAATATTGCTGAAAGTGTAAAAATAGGAACTAATGATCTCAAGAGAATAGTTATATAAGGCTATTGTCATAGCAATGCATTTCTTAAAAAGAAAATTATTAAAAACTTGACATATGAGTGGAAGAAAATCTACATACAAATTACCTGTTTCAGTTCTCTAAACAGCTTTTCTGTTGCAGCATTTCCCTGCATAGCATCAGAAACAATGGTTTTGGCAAGAGATTTGGAACTTCCAGGTTTACCAACAAGGAACAGTGGGATACGTAGTTCTATACATACAACCATCATGAAAACATTCTCTCTCAGTGCCATGTTACAAGCTATATTCTTCTCCAGATGAACGTGATCTAAGAAAACTTCTTGACACCTTTTTAAAAAACAATAAGTTACTAAAAGTTATCTAAGGGAACATATTTGGATTCACATACAATTTAATTAAGAAGCCATACCTGTGAAGCCCATCAGCATTTCAAATATAATTGCATAAGCTGTTTACTAATACAAATCTATCAGATATTGTACAGATAAGCTTGTTTACCAGTATAAATATATTAGATATTTTATAGATCAATGATACAAATATATCAGATATTGTACAGATCAATGTTACAAATATCAGATATTGTACAGATCAATGTTACAAATACCAGATATTATACAGATCAATGATACAAATATATCAGATATTGTATTGTTGTCAAAATAGCCACTTTATTTATGAAAAGAAACACAAATGTCCGCCATTTTGTATTATGTATTGTTTTGACGTGACGTCACAATTGTGGCGTTCTATCCGGTTCGCGCGTTGTGTATTTATATGAAATGAAATTGGAAATAGAAAAAAGGAAGAAAAAAAATTGATTTAGCAAGAAGCTTCATATATTGTCAGAAAGCTGATTTTCAGCAAGCCTCCTTGTTGGTGAGCAGGTCCAGTGAAGGAACCGAATAAAGCAGCAAGTCTAGAAAACGGTCGGCTTTCTAGTGAAGAGTTGAGCCTTAGCAACAGTCCGCTTCCCAGTAAAGAAGCAAGTCTTAGAACGGTCCGCTTCCCAGAAAAGAAGCAAGTCTAAGGAGCGCAGCAAGTCTAAGAAGCGCAGCAAGTCCAAGAAGCGCAACAAGTCCAATAGTGCAGCAATTCTAATAGTGCAGCATGTCTAAGGAAAGCAGCAAGTCCAATAAGCGCAGCAAGTCTAAGGAGCGCAGCAAGTCCAATAAGTACAGCAAGTCAAAGAAGCGCAGTAAGTCTAAGGAGCGCAGCAAGGCCAAGAAGCGCAGCAAGTATAATAATGCAGCAAGTCTTAGGAGTGCAGCAAGTGTTAGAAGCGTAGCAAGTCTAAGAAGCGTAGCAAGTCTAAGAAGCGAAGCTAGTCCAATAGTGCAGCAAGTCCATTAGTGGAGCAAGTCCAATAGTGCAGCAAGTCCAATACTGCAGTAAGTCTTAGCAGTACAGCAAGTCCAGGAGTACAGCAATTCTTAACTTATAATCACAATACCGCTCAGAATATCGATAAAAATCTCATAAGTGAATTCCAAACTTGATTATTGTTTTGTATTGTATTGTATTGTATGTTGTATGTATACCTATGTTACAGGTTATATTGAAGAAACAGTTAATTATTATTTTCTTCCTCTTCACCAAAAAGCATATAGTTTACCTTTTACAAGACACTTTCAATGCTAAGTACAAACATTATTTCAGACATTTTTTCTCTGTATCCCCTTTCATTGTAAATGTTATATATTTAAAAAGTCATGCATATTCAACTATCCAACAAAGGATATATCGGATACTGGAGTTTAAACATATAGGAAGTGTCCAATATAGGGAATCAAAATGGATGGTCATGTAAAACAAAACTGAATTCATGCATTATTTAACTCTACTAATTAATTTAAACTTCAACTTACAAATAGATTATTAAATAAGAAGTTTAATAAGATATTAATCTAATTTTGTCAATCAACATACTTTTCTATCTCTTCCTGTATTTGATCGGCACCACCTGGAAGATGACAAGGTGCACGGAATTTTGGTGCAATGTGTGCACGATACTGCGGTCTAGTTTTCAGACAGGCATGATAGCAAACACCAAGTGCTAGCATAAGAGAACGGGTAATATCATTGACTCTGTCACCCTGTTAAAAATATTTTAATGTAGGCATTGAGAAAGCCACAATAAAACCTTAACAATACAAAAGCAACCAAAGAATGCGTTATAACATCCTAACATATTTGACGACATGTTATATAATCAGTAATAAATGTCTGTTATCTCATGTCATCTTAAACAGAACAACTAAACAGGATGTACAGAAAATGCAATGAATAGATGTGATGTATTTAAAATTCACCTAAACTTGAGTCATTTTAACTTGCATACATCTCCAAGTATTTGAATACTTTGATTTTTTTTAAAGTAGCCCTTTCTCCTAGCAATATATTTTCACTACCTTAAAAATGTAACATTAGTCCGTTTCTGTGGAAAAAAAATATTCTGGAAACAAAGTGATCCCTCGAAAGCAATAATCCCCACAAAATTACAAGATAATTGCAGACTTGGTTTGATTGAGTCTGTACATGAGTGATAATGGATGCGTGCAACTTCCTTCACGTCCCCTAGCACCAGCTTGAAAGGTACTCAATTCTCAACACTTAATACTGTTGGCATCAATGATCCCGAAGGACCAGAAAATATAACAACACTGAAGTGAAGTACGGGGCAACTTTTTACAGCTGCCACCCACACAGCACTTGACACCTGCTGTTGTGAAGTATAAAATTCTGGAAACAAAGTGATCTCTCGAAAGCATTAATCCCCACAAAATTACAAGAGAAATGCAGACTCGGTTTGATTGAGTATGTACATGAGGGATAATGGATGCGTGCAACATCCCTCACGCCCCATAGCACCGACTTGAGTCTGTGAGTCTCCATATCTTTTTTTATGGTATATATGGTAACCATAGTAACAGAATTGTCACTCTTACCCGTCCATCATCTCTAATCATTTGATCATTCTCCTTCTCATCATCATCATCTTCAGAAGTGAATTCGTCGTCACCATATAGTTTCTCGTCCATTAGGTCATATAGGGTTCTCTGCCCTTGACTCTGTTGGTAAAACCAGCTCATTACAGTCAATACTCTGTCAACATCTCGTAGTGACACAAAACTACACTCATCCTGCAATACAGTTGTAAGACAGTTGTAAATAACTCTAAAAAATAAATAATGGTTGCTGTGCATGAACTTAAAATCAATAATAAGACGATATGTGTCTTTTTAGTGAAAATGGCTATATTTTCATGATTTCCTTAAATTTTCACAAGTCGGAAACTACTCACTAACAATGACCCGACTAAAGAAAGTGAAGACATATAAAACATGTTATGTTTTTTGAAGCAATAGTCATACTTCAATTAAAATAGAAATATTTATCACAAATTATTCTCATTCATTTACCTTCTGTTCCCTCATGTAGTCTTGTGAGGAAGTTAAGATTGCACTGACAACTTCTATCAGACCCCCAATGCTAGGCAGTTTGTCTTCACGTATCTATAATAAAGATATATTCATCAATAATATCTTCCTTCATTTTCTAACTCAAATACTATGGTTTCTTTCTTTTCCCCATAAACTGCTGGATGACTTAAAAGGAACTGTTCAACTTAAATTTCTGGAACTGTCCATTATCAAGTACACATATGAAGATTCTAAGATAAAAAATCTAAGTTGGTCAGACAATCGTAAAGAACCTGGTCAGACTGTACTAAGGTACAAGCTGGCCTTGCTCTATACAGGTTACTTTCAAATCTTAAACAACTTTAATCTTATCAAATATTCTTTGAGAAACCAATCAAATAACTTTATAATGTTGCTACATTTAACTAAAAGATTGTGATGTGCTAATAAGTGATTGAAATTATCAGAAAACCAGCCATCGTAAAATATGTCAAGGCACTTGATAAAGATAGACAGTGAATATTCGGATAAAACTTCTTCAAGATAGGTGGTTTTAACGCCAAGACAATTTGCAGACCGCTGTCATTCACCTATCTAGTAACAAGTTGGTGGGTTAAAATTTCTATAAAAATGATAAATTAAAGTAATTGTTAAGTGATCAAACATCAACTTACATATCTTCTAACCATTTGTCTTATATAAAGGTCTTCCACTTGAGTGTTCAGCTGACCAAAGTCCCATACCAGGGGCAGTAAACTTTGTGGTAGAGGCTGGACCCTGTATACAAGACATCTCATTGGTATACGACCTAATCTGTTTGTCGTTTCATCAGCATCAACATGGAAACCAAGTCCTGCTTGCTCTAACTTTTTGATTACCTTTTCCGAGTGCCTTACATCAAAATGAAACGTGTATTTTAGACGGACCAGCCATATTTACTTTCATAAAACACTGTCATAAATAAAACGATGTTATAAAAATTACGTGTAAATTATCTTTATTTCTAATTTAAAAAGCCATGTCATAAAATCGCATTCTATTGAAAAACTATACACTAAAATAAACATCACTGTCATTAATTGAAGATGATGTAGACATTTTCAAAGCTTTTCAAATGTGTGATTTTCATATTAATGCTTATCCTGTCAAATTTGTGTAATAAGCTTGGTCTGTTTTGAAATAGGCATTAGGTCTGTTTTGAAATAGGCATTACTAATTATCAAAGAAAGAAATAAGTATAGAAACTCCGCTTATAACGAACTCATTGGGAAATTCGAAATATGTTCCTTATATCCGGAGTTCTTTGTAAGCATATAGCGAATTATTTGCTTGTATAGCGAACAGATTTACACATAACGAACTGATTGTTAACCATTGTCCTCCATTTGAAGAGCATTTGTTTGAGAACAATTAGCCATTTATTTCTTTTTTAGACACAATACCCGAGAGTATATTTTTTGAATTTGAAAATCCTTTGCTATTTCAGTTTTAGTTTTACCCTCTCTTTCAATTTCTTATGAAATATCATATTTTGTTTCTAAACCCAGTGCTTTTCGTGTTCTTTTTTAGATTAAGAATAAGCAAGATTTTCTATTTTTCATTCGTTTTATATGAAATATATAGATTTCTTATTATTTTGATTAAGCGTACTTTGAAGTTTTCAATGCATTAGCAAAGAGAAGCATTAGCAGATATTTTTGAATTCGTTATAAAAGTGTACTTTTCTGTAGTGTTAACTAAATTGGGACAAAGAAATGAGTTCCTTATAAGCGATAATTCCTTATAACCGTGTTCGCTATATCCGAATGTTTTTATTTCAAATAAAGAAGGACAAAATTCGGACCAACAAAATGTGTTATTTATAACCTGAAGTTCGCTATAATCGTGTTCGCTATAAGTGAAGTTTACTGTATAATGTTACTTTTTATCAAATATCAAACAGAAAACTTACTAAGTTCAATAATATATAAAATGTTCTTTGATTAATAAAGATAGACTGAACATGCATTACAGTTTTGCTTTAATTCAATCTGCATGCTGAATAATTTACATGTGGTAACAATCATAGCCAAACATACTTTCTGTATGGATTACAAGCAGCAATTATTTTCAGGTTTTCACATAATTTCAGTTTCTTTCCTTCCATACTTTTGTCACATATGATTTCTTTAATAAGTCCTATAGCTTCTGTTGTGTTAGCTTCATCAAAGAACAAAACAGTGTACACGTGGTCTCCATATTCATATTTGTTTGCCTCTGCAACTTTATCAGCTTGTTTTACTCTCCTAATTATGTCTTTGTTAGTTGTCCCCAAATGAACCTTATAAAAAATTCATATTATTTGTATCATCCATTTTCTTTATCGTTTTTTTGACATTTATTTCAATAAATCTAATATTCCAAGTGGAAAAGCAATAAGTGCCATAAAATTTATACGATCATGATAACAGAACTCTAATCACATTTCTTACGTATTGTACTAAATTACATATTGTAATAGAAAATCATACCACAACATTTAAACAAACTGTAACAAGTTGAATTATCTCTTCCATTTTACAGGGATGTTTAGGAAATAACATTGGATTATTTTTATTATTTCAATCACAACAAAAATACACTTTGCTACAGAAATTATTTTTTTAATCAAACAGGTACTGTTAAGGTCAAATGGCATATTTCTGAACATCATTTATGCGATATTTAAGGGTTTAGTAGGCATTTAAATAGAACCCTCTTAATAATTATAAATAAATAAGACCTTGCCCTTTTTGATGACCATATAACAGGATTTCAACGTATAATAGTTAAAGTCTGTTTTATTGCTTTTTTTGGGGGGGGGGGGGGGGGTTGCATTATCTTAGGGTCCAAACGATTATCCCCTTCTCGACTATTTGCCCTTTCTAAACTTTGCCCCTTCCGGATATTTTCCTTAGTAAAATAGTAAATAAAATTCGAAATAAAGCAGGCGAAAAGTGTAAAAATCTAAATGTTAATTAGTCAGTGCTGTCCGTTGTTATTGTGAGGCTTTACTCCAAGTGAAACCCTCTAAATGGTCCACCGATAAACCTCATCAACAAAGCCAGAAACCTCCGTTTATTCAATCCACAAGAGAATTTTAAGTCCCCGGTTTTGACATATGTTTTGACATATGAATCAATGTCACTGAAATAGTGTTCTGGTACTGTTTTTTGAAATCATCGCCGACATCAAGAAATTCTGGTTTCTATCAAGTTATGTCAAGTTTTGACATCTAGGGACACTCCAAAGTCATTTTTGGACTGTTGCAGTCTTTCTAGAATCTTTGTGCAAATAGATTTCATATCACTCGCACATATTAAAGCATCCCTTTTAAAGTATGCATAGTCACGTCACCCAAGGGGCACAGTTTAAGTTTTGATGTTATGAATGGTATATTCCTCCTTTTGCGCACTAAGTCCCGCTTAAGCAAAGCAAAATTATTGGTCAGGGCCCTCACCGAATATATACTTTTTCGATTAAAGTTGAGTTACTTAAATTTGGCAACTTCTTTTGAAGCATCCTTTAAAAATCCTTATTATCAATATTACCATATTCCCAATATATATACTATCTAATGAGAAATCAGCAGCAAACACATTCGTTTCAAATTCATTACAATCTTTAATAATACCTTCATGAGAATCATGTTTGTCATGTCAACACCAGGTGGTTGTTGTAGAGAACACATAAACTTGACCAATCTTGATTTACCACATCCTGTCTCTCCCATAATGATAACTGGTATATCATACCTTAAAACACGCAGAAATATGAAACAAGAGATTCAATTGTAGTACTTGTTAAATTATTAGATAAGCATTATATTCACATAACTTAAAATAACAGTAGAAACGTGTACAAACCTAAATATTTAATTCCATCATACATGTACAAATGCATTTTTCAACAATGCATAACTAATTGTGTTTCAAGAATTTCTGGTATTCTTTGTTCCGAAATAGTTTAAAAATAATTATTTTATGAATTAGTATCAGACATTTTAATTAATTTGCAAAATAACTATCTCCGTATGAGTCAAATTTTAATATAAAGATGGTCATACAATCTTTTGCAATACAGTAGCAGAAAAAGTTAATTTATCGTTTTGCAAACATACCTAAATCTTATATATATTGCCATGATTTTCTTCACATTGTCAGTTGTCAACTCATAGGTATCATCAGGATCATGAGGCATATCTAAACCCATACACTTACATAGCTTCACGATTTTTTCGTGTCTAAAAGCATGTAAAATTATTTATTAAATTAAAGCGACACAACATTAATTTATTATAAGGTAACAGGACTTTATTCAACAAGAATTTTCAAGTAGACTCCCTTACGTTCATGTGCTTTTTAACAATAAGGCATATCTGATAAATCACATTTACCTTAAGGTTGGAAGACGGATTACAGAAGTCAATCATTTTCAACAAAAAATAAATCATTGAAAACAACGTAGTGCAGAAGACTAAAAAATGTAACCTTAAACACATACATGTTACCCTTGGCAAAATTTGAGCAATCAAGAACATATAACAGCAACATAACACACATTGAATCATACTGGTGTACATAAACAATACCACACACACCAACGACATTTACACAATTTAAGTTGTAGATAAAATATCGGCCTTTGTAGCTGAGTGGATAATATCTAGGTATGTCTATTATTCGCAACTTGTCTCGGTGGACTGATTTCTAATTTGGATGTTTTTATATGAAAAATCTTTTCAATATATAGAAGGGTAACTTTACATAGTTAATTTATCAACACAAATACCAGTACCGCATATCTTCGATTTTATTTTTTTTCTTCTCACTTGTGTTAAAAATCTGAAAAAAGTGATCCCCGGGAAGCATTACTCACAACAAAATTACATATAAATTGCAGACTCGGTTTGGTTGAGTCTGTACATAAAGGATTATGATTAAGTGCATCATCCCTCACACCCCTAGCACCGGCTTGAGTGTTACTCAAGAGCGACACTCTATAGTGATGGCATCAATGATCCCAAAAGACCAGAAAAATATGACAACATTGAAATGAAGTAAGGGGCAACTGTTTACAGTTGCCACACAACACTTGACACCTGCTGATGAGCAGTTTAAAAATATAGAAACACAGTAATCCCTCTGAAGCATTAATCACAACAAAATTACATGAAAAAGTCAGTTTGATAATACCCACCCTAAATGCTGAAATTCCTACTGAACAAAGTTGTAAATGAATCTTTAAAAGATATCGTAACTTAATTTACAGCTTCAATGTACCTCGGCAGGTTATCAAAGTTTTCTTGTATTGGTGCATGGTTTCTAACAAGGAAGTCATACAAATTTTGTGTCATAATTCCTCGTTCTAATACTCTCCCTGTTTGTTGATCTATCAAGTTTCCTGAACTTTTCTCAATATAAAAGCCAAGGAAGGGGAAACTTAATCTGTCAGAGTTGAAAAACAGGTATGGATGTGGACTGAAAAAGTATGAAATATGTTTGAAACATTGCCATGTATACAAAATATATGAATTTTCAAATTTAAAATATTTAAACAAACTAGATGTTTTTGCTTTTTATACAAGGGTTTGTGTTTATATATCATTCATTATATTGGAAGCTAAGAGCATCATTGCTAAATTTAATAAATTATAGCCTCAGCATGAACAATTTAAAATACAATTGGAAAATGATATTTATAGTGCAAAATACTACATATTTTCCAGGATGTAAGATATCAAGACTGTATAATGCATAGGCTTGTGTTAAGGGCAAGAACAATTCTGCACCTTCCATTATCTTTCATGAACATATTTAATTTAACAGTCTCTAAATTTGGTTTTTCAATACTTGCAAGAAATTCCAAATTTCAAGAACTTCTCAACACATACTGTACTTAATTATCAAATAAACTGTACCTGCTCTCCCATGTTCTTCTCATCTGATATGCCTGTAACACACTATCATTATTATTTTCCGACTCGCCACTATCGTTCACCTCCTTTTCATCATCATTATCACTATCATCAATATCACTTTCATTTTCACCAATATCAATTTCCAAATGGATGTTATATTGTCTACTTTCTAGTCTAACTCCTGATGACTCTTTCTTTATATCCAAAGACCTTGTTGAAAAATCCTGAAGTGCAACACCTATCATTCATTTACCAATTTAACTCTCCATTTGCGAACGATTTGGCAAATACATGATTTGTTATTTGTTGTAATACTTTTTGTCATTATTCCATAAAATATTAACAACATTTTACAAGCATAATACATTTGATGACTTAAATACCAAAGAAATATCATTTAAGAACAACGTTGTATACCCGTACGAAATTTTTTCACGGATTCTGGGCGGAATTGGCACGGAATTGGCATGGAATCAGTGATTTCTGGGCGGACCAGGGACAGAAATGCAATTTCCGTTTCATTCAGTCTCACAAGGAAAATATTTTGTTGACTTTTCTGGGCGGAAAACTAGAATTATTCCGGCTAGAATTTTATTTCGAGCAGAATTTTATAATTAAAAATTCCATCTAAGACGAAATTATCAACTTTGAAATTTTCTTGGGACGGAATGGTCTTCACTATGGGCAGAATTGTATACTTAAACATTTTTCTTGAACAGAATTTCACATAAAATATTATAAGATGTCCAAATCATAATTCTACTCTTGATTTTGCACTAACATATAAGTTGTTTTGACCTACTTTACTTCTTACTTTTGCTGAAGTATGATATTTAACCAAGAATTATTACAGGTGTATTTTTAGAATCAATAGGTTATTTTTTTTAGACATTTAGGCCTGCTTAAAATGATATATTGTTAGAAAATACTAATTTAGCAAGTTATTTTTGTACTGAAAAACAACTGTAATAATCTAGGTGTAGAACTTGAAAACATTCACCTCCAAAATTCGTAAGTTTAAAATATAAAGATTGTTCATACAGCTTGTATATACATAATAATTATACTGTATTATGTAACTTTAAATATGATTTTGGGACATCATCTGAAAGCAACATTGAAATAAGAATGCTGTTTAAATTTGAATATACTGCAGAATATAGGAAAGCCTACAGAACTCATTTTAAATTCTAAGAATTCATGTTTTTGTTTTAACAAAAATATATATATATATATAATAATGATAATAATAATAATAATAAAATAAATAAATAATAAACAAAAACAAAACACAAACAGTGCATGAAATAATCTCATGTATGATACCCTTTTAATCTATATAAAAATTGATCAAGCAATATGCCAAATAATTGCTTTTATTTATGTAAATAAATACTATATACACCGAGATTTTACACTACACAGATCAAAGCTCTGGTAAAACTCAACTGACCAGCATTTTCCCACCATCTGTGCATGACTAATTTATTACATACTGTTTTACATACAGATGGACCTGCCCTGAGTTATACAGTTGTAAATTTTTAATTCTAAGATTCTGGGTCATTGAAGATTGCAAATTACAGAGGATGTACTTGATATCTTAGCAATTTGAAGATATAGTTTTGTTTAAGCTCTCAAAGTGTTTAAGTATTTTTATGGTAAATAAGTGTGATAACATGGGACAAGGATATGTACAACATAATCAGGTAATTATAAACCTTTAGTTACATTAATGCAGAAACAGGTTTTATATCAAACTATCAATGATAGCAAATTAAAATTTGTAACAAGAGATCAATGTTGTTTTTGTAACTTCATACATTTGTTTTTCTGATAACTGTTTTAAATCTATACATGTATATCACTATATAATTTGTAAGATAAAAATATTCAATGATTCTATATAATGATTGTGTATAGTGAATAAATAGCATGTAAGTAGATATTTTTCAATTCCTGCAAATTAAACAAATTAAATCAAATTGATAAAATAGGACTTATAATGAACTAGATTTGTCCTGAATAATTTACTTTAAGCATTATGACCAAATTCATTCCAAGCACTGTTGTTTTCTCTGTCAACACTTTTTTGGCTGAACTTATATTTAGAAAATTATCATACCCTTGACATCTGTATAAGAAATCGGAGAACAAACTTGGAGAATCCAGGAAGATCTTCTGCAGCAGTTGCACTAACAAAGTTATTCTCAAAATCTACCAGCTGTTTGTTCAGAAACCAAACAAATTGATGAAGCTCCGACCAAGATGGATCTTCTTGTCCACAATGTCTGGAAAAGGTAATAGTTTATGATTAATTATGTTTACATCTATCATGACATAATCACATAAACATACATGTATAATGTCATTCTGTTATGAAGCATCAGTAAAACAATTATTGCAAACAGGAACATGTATTTGGAAAACACAAGATAACGGCAATTAAGAAACTATTAAATCAACAAAACCAAGGAAATCGATCCTTATAATAAGTTATAAGTTAATAACAGATGAATGGCTGATGTCATGACAACAGAAAACGACATTTTACTTTCATAACATTTTGTACTTGTCATCGAATTAAAAAGTGTCACTGTTTCTTGTATGATGTGAAAAAGTTGCAAAAAATAAGAAAAAAACATGAAAATTGTTGACATGTTAAATAACTTAAACAGTGATTGCGTAAGCTAACTATTGGAAATGCCCTTTTAATGAAAATAGTTGTCAAGGTTTGACAACCTATCGCTGTTAAGACTTTCATATTTTCCTATAAAAAGTGCCAAACGCTGCAATTTTGCTATAATTTAGTTGACAAATAACCAGTTAATTAAAAATACTTTAGGAAGATGACTGTGAAAATGGATGCAAGAGTTGTATCTAGCAACAATCATGGCCATTGTATTTGTATTAAATTGTGCATTAGTAGTGTGTTTTGGTATGATGCAATTTATATATCTAGCTAGTAACAAATAGCATGACTCCTGGATTTGTAAATGTATAATATACGTTATGAAGTATAAAGCAGCTGGTTCAAACAAAACTTTATACATACTAAGTTCCCGCAATATATGTATTTTCAGAGTTCATAAAGAGGATGATGGTTAATGGTAACAAATAAATGTACATCACTGGCCAAAATTTCTACTTTTGAAATGACAATATGGAGGACTTGTGTATAGTTTTAAGCCATTGGTACAAGTAGCCAGTTTCAAATATATTTTGAACAGATTTCAAATGAAAAATGTTCTTCGGAACCTTAAAAGAGTTTGAAGGCATGTTTGTGGATCTTCTTCTGGATTGTCTGGCTTGACATCATCAAGTTGTCTCCCTTGATCTAGTCTCAGTAAGTACTGGAATGTACGCTGGAATACTGGGCTTCTAAACTGTTTCTCATCAAATAACTGATCAGAGTCCTTGTAATCTAAATATTTCAGACAAATAAAAAGATACTGTTATCATTTGTATACTATAAGGACTACATTTTAAAGATATCAAAACATACATCTGTGAGAACCGCTTTGTTTCCTAAAATTAAGAAAAATAAAATGTTCAACTTTGATAATTCTCAATTATTACAGAGTATGTCTAAGCTCAATGCTATTTACCTGGTTCAATCAAAAATATTATGGTACATTTTAATTAGGTCCAAAGCCAGAATTCAACGAAATGTATGGTATGTTAAATGTTGCAATATTCAATAAATTTAATTTTTGGTCTATATCCAATATCTATTTTGTATAACTCTAATTTTATGTGCTATACCATAATATTTATTCTATCTAAAAATATATGTTCATCAAAAAATATTTGTGTGCGATAATTTTCTATATGTATAGTTTTATATTTGAAAATATATATTGTATATTTCAAAATATTTGTTGGAAACAGTACTGAAAAATACCTATCCGATAATTTGAATCATGGGATAGAACACTTAGCAAATCAAGCCCCGCCTATAAAGTAAGCACGGATTTCTGATAAAGCGTTATCATCCTGATAGACTGTAGTGGAAATGATCAGTGTCCCTGTGAATGACACTTGTAAATAGTGCATATGCTTCGTCCTCCTTATAAATATACGATATGTATCGTATATGTATGTCTAAAAATGGAAAAAGATTTTAAAGTTTTCAAGACATACAAGGGATGATCAAAAAAGAACCGGACTGTGACTGTCAATTGAAGAATTATCAAACTATCACTTATTGTTATATATCACAATTGATCGGAAAACTATACCATATCTAATTTGATAACGCATATAGCTTGTACGTAACAGCGAATTGAAAAAAAACATGGCAACGCTCATCCGGCGCAGTGCATAAATTTGTGCTAGCTGACAATAGGCGCTTAATGAAGCGTATATTTTACAAGATGACACAATTAGATTTCAAAATACGAAACGTCATGAGCCATATTTGACGTTGTCAGAAAAAAATGACTTCATTTAAACCAGATTTATCTTTGCAATTACAATATGTCACTTGTAAAAGAAAAACTTGCGTAAAAATTATGGTCACGAAATTCAATTAATAAGAAATTGTGTCAACAGTAAGTCGAGAAACTGTCTAAAACATAGAAAGGAATAATGAAAAAAGGGAAAAGGTTAAGGTAGCCACAGCATAATTTTTATTGAAATAACTGAATAAGAAAGGGTGATTGAGAAATTGAAAAAAGAAAAAAAGGGACAGGCAGAAAGAAGAAATTTACAAGGACGTTGGTGACATCAATCGCCGAGAGAGACATTCAAAAGTGTCAGGCGATTGACTGTGGACGATGTTCGACAGTAGCTACGGGACTGTGCAATCAACTCTAACTCACCGTGCATATCCAATAACGCAGGAATGTGCAAATAACATAAAAGTAACGCCGATTCTGTGCAACGCTAATGCCAAAACGAATAACACAGTAAGTAAACGAACCAAACTATTTTATTCTAAATCAAATTTAAAGAAATAAATTAGCGCATACGGCTGCTACGATATTATACTTTAACCAGCATTACAATGTTTTTCAGGAATATTTTTATTTGTTTAGATCATTCGCGAGAAAGACAACCTGATTACCGTTTTGAAGGAGACTGTTGTGTTTCGTCAAATGAATATGTACAAAACATTATTTTTTCATATTCTGTAAACCTTTGTCAAACTACAAGTGTCGTATAACAATAGAACGAAGCTGGTAATATAGGATTTAGCTACTTTTAATGAGATAACCACCGTTGCTTAAGTGCGTCATTCACGAATGCAGCGTTACCTCGTAAAAATGGTCTCAATTACGTTTTATCTGCTAAATTAAGTGTAATAAGACACGAGCAGATTGGAAAATATCTCAGGTATACCGAATATAAAAACATCATAAAGTAAAATGTATGTTATTGTATTCAAAGATATCATCAAAACTAAAAATAGCCATCAATATGCTGGTCAGGTCGTCATTTTCACATATGATCTTGAAAAATAAACATTTTCATGGAAATATTTTTGATGAGGTTTAAAGTATAATGTCTCAGCAACCGTATGCTCTAATTCATTTCTTTCAATTTTGGTGTACAATGAAAAATATTCGTCCATTTACTTATCGCAGTGCTCGTTTTAGCCACTAAATTGAAAAATTCTGCGTTACTTTTGCACGATTTTTGTATTATTTGCACATTCTTGCGTTACTGAATATACACAGTGTTACTAAGGAATTTAACATGATAAATATTAATGCAATTATTATCAAACTGGCCATAGCTTTTGCAGAAGCGGTTGGTTCATCGCAGTGGCGGTGGAGATTTTGTCGCAGAAGCGGTGGATAAATTATGGTTGTTTGCTGCTGTCGGTAAATTTATGACTAAATTTTACTTTATGTTTTAATGTTTTACCGGAAACACCTAGTGAGACTGGAGTCCACATATGTACGTTTCAAACTTATTACACTCACAGGGTGCAGTTCATTGCCATTTGCTAACTCTTATGTACAGTTTGACGTGGGGACGCCACTTTTGCCTATTTAAGGTTAAAACACGTACTATTGTGTGCAAAAATAGCCCCTTAATACACCAGTATAACATCATATGTATAATACTTGCACCAAAACAACCATAATTTTGAATTTTGAAAATTGTTATTGCCTTTTTATAGAAGAATTGACAAAAATTGATTACAACGCAGACGGCAGTTGATTCGATTACAACGCAGTACGGTGGTCCCGATACCATTAAATTCTATTGTGAGGGTTTAACTTGACATAACGCATTTTTCAATTTAGAACATACCTTTTCTTACGTTGACATCAGAGACATCTTTGAGTGTTTAAAACATTATAATTATATGTTATAAGGATCTTACACTGGCTGCCGGTACAGACCGGAATGTCTTGCTCGAGGTTAACTGTTTACTACGGTAACGAGGCACTGCCGAGTTGCCGCTTAACAGTTACCCCCCAGCAAACACATGACGTTGTTTCAACGTTGCTCAGACGTTAGAGTCCGACGTTGGATAGACGTTGGAATTTAGTTGTATATGAAAGTTTTTTAGACGTCAGAGTCCGACGTCAATCCAACGTCATAAAATGACATAAATCCAACCTCTATTCAACGTATATACAACTACTTTCCAACCTATTCCCAACGTGAATCCAACCAGTTTCCAACATGATTCCAACCAGTTACTTACGTAATACCAACTAGTTTCCAACGTAATTCCAACCAATTCCCAACATAAATCTGACCCGTTTTCATTAAATAATTCCCAAATAAAGAGAAAATACAAAACTTTCTATACTCGAAAAGTGATTTTATTATTTTAAGAAAGTGATCATAAAAACAATTAAACAAAATGTATAACACAGTTTCTGATTTATCTATTCATGTAAAACTTAATATACAGTAAATATATATTTCCAACACATTTGTATAACATCACAAAAATGACTCACTTTTAATCATTTATAGTGATAATAAAATAAAGTTTGATATTTATAAATTGTATATAAACTATTAAAATTAAAAAAAATAAGAGCTACATGTCTTTTCAAAATTGAAGTTCAACATTTATCAGACCTCTTTCAGTCAATACAATAATACACATTTTGTAATCCAAAATTATAACAAACAACAGTCAACAAATCATTTTCATTTAAAGGTCTACAGTATACATTAACTATTACAATATATGTCAATTAAAGTATTCATGTTTACAACATGCTTAAAAAGGTTTTCTTTTAAATTACTCATAGAAAATGGAAATCATGGAAAATAAAGCTTTCTTTTGCAGTTGATTTCATCGGTAACAAGTGAGGGAAAATATTCCTTTCTGTCAAAATTAAGTGTAACACACAAAACAATAAATAAATATTCACATTTAAAGAAAGTAAGTAATTTTTTATCTTTATTCTTTCAAAACTAACTTAAAAGTATTAAATTTGGAGATATACTCCTCCATGTGAATAATTTTGGTATACTAAACGTCCACCACTGGATCCTGATTATTTTCATCTACGAAGACACTGTGTCAAACTTGTTTTGAGGTTCAACTTGTTTTTTTTCCTTGAAACTGCAAAAAAGAAACAGAAATAAATAAGTGTACATAACAACTAAAATGGTCAATTAAATTATATTAAATAGAAATATTATTACCAATAGATTACCCTAGCATATCATAAATTAAAATCAGATGTCGATTGATGATGTAGAACACTCAAAAACTGTAACTTCAAATATATGTAATTTGCAAAACAGTTCATGTAAAGGTGCAAATTCAATCATAAGACATTTCACGTAATTATTTTACAGAAATTACAGTAAATAACAAAATCAAAATCCATATATTACCTATACCTATATTTGATGCACTTATCATTCTTTTATGTCCAAATGGTGTTTTCTGCCGACTGTTTTTTCATGCAGCTAATTGTCATCACACAAAAATTAAGTGTCAGTCTATAAAAAACAAAACCAAATGATTATTGACAAAAAGTCATAAATTTACTTTGCCGGTATATTTATGTATTGATAGATCCCTACTTTGACCTTTAACATGTAGATCTATTTGAATAACAATAGATTAAATCTCAAATATTGACAGGTGTTCCTTTGTTAACAAATACGTTGTGGTGAAATACCTATTGTTATCTAGTCTATTAATCTGATAAATCGAAATAGAAAGATTAAGGTCATGTAGGGATCTTGGCTTAAAATGACAACACAAATAAAACAAAAAGTTTGACAGAATTTCAAACAATTTATATATCAATTGAATCCCAAAGTACGAGTTAAATGAGGGCGAATCAGACTACATCATTAACTGGTTTAGAACTGAGATACTTGAATATCATGAAAATATAATTATATTCCTAATGTAACTAATAATTTTTCAGTTATTATACTATGCATGCAGTAAGTTTAATACTAATCTACCTTCAAAAATATCACTTACTTTTCACTATGCGAGTTGTCTTCTATGATGTGCATAATGTCCTTCCTTTGTCTTTGTTTGAATTTGAAAACAAATTGTTGTTGTAGCCTCGTTTTGAAATTCATCAAGTTTCCATTATTTTTTTCAATTTATTTAATTGAAATACTAATATTGTTCCTTTTTATGGTCTAGTATAACAACAATTTTTTTTAAAAAATGTAATGGATGTGAAAAAAAAATGAATAACAAAGTTCGAATGATTATCTTGACCTGAAATTAGAGCCACCTATCGGGTTTATAAATCAGAACAGAGGGAAGTAACTCAATCAAGACTACTTTGTTGGATTACACTGAAATCCGACGTCCTATCGACGTAATTTCAACACGTTGATACGATGTCGCAAATACAACGTTGTTTCAACGTTGTATTTAGGATTTTGACGTCATGACATAAATCCAACTTTGATCCAACGTTGAAACAACGTCAGGTGTTTGCTGGGGGCCAAGAGCAAGACATTCCCGGCTGTACCAACAGCCGGTGTTTGATTCTTTTTCTTGCATATTACATATCAATCATTTTCAGAACAGATGTCGCAAAAACTGATATTCTCATAACGCGCTTTTTCCTTATAGTAGCGTATGAAATTACCACTTCATTCATAATGGTAAAATGACATCTTCCTAAGAACGCAATTCATTCATAAATGGCGCGCGGCAATGACGTTATTTAAAGCGAGCGACTTGTCTTACATGGGGGTGTTAGACGGATTTTTCTAGCATCGGTGTAAACGGTAGATAACCCTGTAACAATCTGTATTATACTGCATATAGTTATATAGCTTTATATAACGGATGCTGTCAATTTATGAAGAAATCATTTGTTTTTCAATAAAAAAAAATGCTTGCTGTATTATAAATTTGTTATGAAGATTTTTACGGGTTATATGGTCAAATATAATCGATTGCAACAAAACTTTAGCTTATCAGTTCGGCAACAAACGGCCATATAACCTGTCAAAAAACGGTCACATAACCTGTCAAAAATCTTTATAACTTCTATTATTATACTGCATGATTATCCAATGGAAATCGACGTAACAAACAAGCAGTATTATAAAGACATATAGGCAAAATTAAAGATGTTCGGCATATATTCTTAAAACGTGGCATGATGATAGAATATGATAAACATTTCAACCCAAACAACTTAGGAGTCACCGATCTCATTTTCTGCACATGAATTTAATTTATGTTTAGTTATTTGGGATAATCTCAGGGGCAGATACCTTATACATACGTCTGAAAAAATCTTTTTTTTTCCTTTTGTAATGTTTTCCAGTATATTTTTCCATATTTTCAACCAAAAAAGTCCATGAAATATTTCTGTTACATTTTTCATGAGAGGTAATTTGAAGTCTTTAAAGATATACCATTTTTGAAATTACATACCATTTTCTTCGATGAATGCCACACTTTAAGCAAAAGAAGAAAAACTTAATATTCTGTTCTTTACTAGTTACAAATACAGAGAAGGTTAGCTAATAAAAATAAGAAAAAAGGATCTTATTTACTTTTCATGTGATAAACTTGAAAAAAAGATCGGTGAATGGTTTTCTCTAATGCAAAGTTTAGAAAAATTTTAAATCTGACTCCAAAGAGGTCCTAAAATGTTACAGTTATTTCTTTTAAGTTTTGACTGTAAACTCTAATTATTTTGGAAATGTGATAAACGTATATTTTCTATTACCAGGGCTGGGAATCAAAACTGCGTCGTATCCTACAAAATGTAAACAAATGCTGCCATCTTGGAACGAAAAATGTATGTTTTTGTTTATAACTCCTTTTGTTGGAAATGACTGAAAACCAGATATATGTATTAACACGCTACACATTTTCCACTTCGTTCGGTATATGTTGCTTGCACAACTATTTTGTAAAACAAAAATTATAGCGAACTTGCAACACGAAGCGGAGCAGAATTTTTATGAAAATGTGTGGATACGACGCAGTTCATATTGCTTTATCTATCTTTTTTCCTTCAAATCAATTATATACTCGTTTTCAGAGTTCACCATAAACTTCAAAACATAATTTTGCATCATTTACTAAACTTTCATTAAGAAGAGATGTTTATTTTCCAAGAAAATAATGATTTTTACGAAATTACGACGCAGTTGAAAATAAAATATGATACGACGCAGTTGTATTTTTGGCGGTCTTTTCAACAGGAATAGTTTTGGCAATATATTTCTATTTTATGGAATAATCACGGGCTAAGTAAAAACCCCAGATCATTTGCGGTGTATAGCAATGTTCTATTTAGAATACATTGTGGCATGTCCAATATAACATTTAATTTGAAAGTTTACATTGCAGTTTTGATTCCCAGCCCTGATTACTTAAATCATTTATCGTTGGTTAAATAAAGTAGTAATATTTTATCAAACGTGTTCAATAATTCAGTACTGAAGTACTGAACCCTAAGCGACCATGTACTGCACAGTCTGAGTTAAACATTGAAACTTAAAAAATTGTTTTCCTATTTCTCAAATTATGTTTCTTTTCAACCAAATGTAAGACTGTAAGTGGCTATTGGTCTACAAAAGCTCTCTTGTATCATAGGCAAAAATAAAAACACGTTCCCTGTTGTCGCAATATGAAACTTTTTTCTATCGTAGGCAAAGATTAAAACACGTTCCCTGTGGACGCAATATGAAACCCCCCCACCCCCCACCCCCCAAAAAAATAACCGATGAACGAGCATCTAAATATGTACTCTCCCGTGCACCGGTCGAATATTCTTCTATCGATCACTTTCTTGTCTGAAGTAGCGAGAGTGTATTTTAGTGCCTGCGGGCGGAGCGTACTAAATAAGACATTTCTATTGTTATCCCTTTCACTGTGCACCAATCAATGGACATGCTTTCAAGTGCGGGTAACTAAAACTGCACTCAAGACAACACACTATGACCGTATACGTATACGATTGAACTCTGACACATTTTCAACAGAAAGGTCCCCAAACTATGATACAAGTATGAATTGGTGTTTTCAGTATGGTAATACAGTGTAACTTCCGAATTCCGGAACTTCTGAAATCCGGAAACTTCTAAAAACCGAACAATTTTTTCGGTCCCGATTTTTCCCCTTCTATTTTCTATTAATATAATACTTCTGAATTCCGGAACTTCTAAATTCTGAATTCCGGACGATATTTTCGTAAAATTAGAGTCAAATCAATGCAATTTTACCTCCAAAATCCGGAAATATCTAAAGGTGTGAAATACATTGTAAATCGAGAATGTTTACCCTGCAGGAAGATTTAATCTCCCTGTCAATTGTTTACTAATTAGCGGTGATCGTGTAATTGGACACGCGTTAAAATCACAAACTGAGAAATGGCATGTTTGAAGTGATGCGGTCAATTAAAGTAATTTACGGCGGTCAGTTAATTTGAAGTGTTTATTAGCGGATTAAATGACAATTAATTGGGACAATGTGTGCATCAAAAGTCTTTAGGGATTTTATTGCATTTGATGTACTAATTAATTAACTAGCATCGGACAATATGCAAGTTAAATTAAGTGTTAAATATCAATGTTTTCTTTCCTTCACATCTTTATCTTGATTAAAAGACTATTATATATGATATAATAGTAGTGGCCACATTTTCCTTGACATTTAGTGACATGTAATGGCTTAGTCTTGTCCACATTATCCGAAACCTCTGAATTCCGGAAACCTCTGAAATCCGAACTTTTTGACAAGACCCATGGGTGTTCGGTTTTCAGAAGTTACACTGTATACCACAGTGACATTCAAAACTGAGATAGTTTTTCATATTTAAGAAGCAGGTTCTGTTAATCTTTACAAGAATTTCTTTTATGTTTGTTGTTAAACCTCGAACTCAAGGTCTTTTTAAGTTCCAGGTTGAACGTAAACTATTCTACCAAAGAAATTACAATGGAAGGAAAATAGAAGCGCAACTCAAACATCTATTAGCATAAATAATCATATTATTTTAATTAAACACGTGTCTTAGAGGTCAAAGTAAGAAAAGTGTTGTATGCTATAAAAAAATGAGTTATCTCAAGTAAACCCTCATAATGGACAATTATTGTGTCGGGACAAACGCACTGCGTTGCAATCAAATCGACCGCCGTCTGCGTTGTAAACAATTTTTGTCAATTGTTCCATAAAAAAGGCAATAACAATTTTAAAAAGCTCCAAAATATGGTTGTTATGTGCATTTATCATACATACCATGTAATGTTGGTGTATTTAGGGGTCGTTTTGCACATACGTGTATGTGTTTTAACTATAATTAGGCAAAGGTGACGTCCCCTCGTCAAACTGTACAGAAGTGATAGCACAAATGGCAATGAATTGCACAGTGTGCGCGTAATAAGTTGGAAAAGTACATATGTGGGCTCCAACCAAACAGCAATATTTTATCCACAGGTTCTGCGACGAAATTTCCACCGCGGCTTCGATGGACCCACCGCTTCTGCGAAAGCTTTTGCCAGTGTGAGTATTATGTTCTTGTTTTACTATTGTATAAATCATTTTATTATTCTTCGTACTAGTCTAATCGTGATTGTTTTTACAATTTAACAGTCCTGTCCAAAATTGGTTATGCGTTATATTTTTTAAATAATGACAATTTTGTTCTTAGTTGTATTATTCTTTTATTTTCTCGTATGTATGATACATTATCATGCATCAAAATTATATTAATATAAGACATATAATAGTTAATTACATGTGCTATCAAATAACAGAAGAAAAGAAAGGAAGTTTGCGTCATTACAATAGCTCATTTATAATCATACAGTCTATAACAGTAACATATGATACCGACTTGTACAGATATATATAGGCAGTGGATCAGCCGCAAGAAACACGTATTAGCCTACGTAAATGTGTAAAGAGCTGCGGACATTTTCACAAAAAAATCTTACGATTTATCTCAAGTTGTTGACTTACGATAATCGTAAGTGAAATCTTAGATCATTTTCACAAAGCTACTCTAAGTTAAAAATTTATCATAAGATAAAAATTTACTTACGATAAAAAAAGCCCTAACAACGTTGATTTGATATTGATGTACCTGCTCTATATTTGGTCCCGGTTTTAAAATCGAGTAATAAATAGCTTGAAATATGTATTGAACACAATCAAGTTACAATAAGAAGAAAAATGATGTATTTTCTATCTTGATTGAATATTAGTTCTATGTATCTAAGTGATTAGGAAACGAAGTCTGCTATGTTATTCCTAAGGTACTAATAAATAAAAAGGTGAAACTAGTACATGCTGGTAATAAAATCGAATTCACAAAATTGTACAAATTATCAGTTTTTAAGAATTCTATCTGTAGTTCACATTTAAACTATTCATAACCCAAAACCATATCATTCTAAATTAGGGTTTGTAACGACGCTTACTGTTGTTTAACACAGATGTAAATAATCATGGAGCTTACTATAAGCATGCATATCTATAAAGAATAAAACAATATTAGAAATCTTCGACCATTCGGGAATTATTTTGCTTGAAAATTAATGCGCCTGTCTTTTGACCATCTTTATGCAGTGATCTCCCCTGAATTTTTCGGCATTAGTTTACATATAAAGGGAAGTATCCGCTTCAAAAAAGCGGACTATTTTCGGCATTTGCAATTAACAGCATTAGAGTCTGAAATTTCGCTACCATTATTTGTTTGGTCTGACGACCCAAACAAATAAAAACGATATTACGCTAATGTTAGCGGTCAACAGAGGCTCGCATAATATTGTTTTATTCAACAAGTTCAATAAATTTATTATTAAACCTACATTTATTCTATATCTTTTATTTATACGATTGCATGTCCTGAATACTTTAAAATCTATTTCCAATATTACATATACCTAAACATTTATAAGGAGGATTAAGCATATGCACTATTTACAAGTGACATTCTTAGGGACGCTGATCATTTCCACTGCACTATAGTGTAGTTTTATCAGGATGGTACCTAACGCTTTATCAAACATTCGTGCTTATTTTATAGACGGGGCTTAGTCTGGATTACCTGCCCTTTTCTCTCCGTTCAATAGATTTTATAGTACGACGGGAACCAGACTAAGACGGGGCTTAGTATGCTAAGTGTTCTATTCCATGATTTAAATTATCGAATAAACATTTTTCAATTGATCTACATGTATACAATAAATATTTTGATTATACAATATATATATTCAAATATTGAATATACATATAGAATATTATCGCACACAAATATTTCTTATGATGAACACATATTCAGCAGGATTGAATAAATATTATGGTATAGAATATAAAATTAGAGTTATACAATATGAATATTGGATATAGAACAAAAATTTAGTTTAATGAATATTGCAACGTTTAATATGCCATTGAAATGTATATTTATAATAATATTCCTTAGAATCTTCTATAAATATTTGTTTAGACATAAATTATACTATATTCAAAAATTAAGCAAAAATACTTCATTAACGTATACCTTTAAACTGTTCCCCAGAATAAATTTGTAAGCTTTCCTGAGGTGATCGACATGTAAGATCTGGTAGAATATTCAACATTGGGTGTACATACTGCAAGTTATCTCCCTTTATATTACAAACAACAGTTTTTCACAATACTAACCAGCAGCAAACATTTACAGACTTATTGTTAAACAATAAATACTGATCATATATTTCTAGTCACTTATGTATATATTGATGCACATGGCTTATATGCATTACATGATATATAATGCTATTATCACGAGTTATTGCCAATATTCAATATGTAGAATTAAATTGAATAAACACTAAGCTACTGAGTTTTCTTATATTATATAACTATGAGTTTTCTAAATACATCACTCCTATAATATAAGTTCTAAGGAAAACAGAGAGTAATGCTTATTATTTTTTAAAGTGAACAATGCATTTTTAAATTTGATTGAGGGGAAGTGTACAAAATACAAAATTAATTAAAAAATTTTCACTACGTTTTGTCCAAGTAGAAGTATATTAAAGTTGAAAATTTGCCAGTCCATTTCGCATTAACTGTCCTTTTTAACCAGGCATTTAAGTTACGTCTATCTGAATAAACCATACGCATGCCTAAGTCAAAGACTAAGTTCGTTTTACACTGATAGAAAAAGTTTCATCCTACCTCGCGTATTTTAAGCTGAAAATATGTTTAAATCTAACTAATATAAAACAGCAACAACAAATGAACGTATCATAAAATAAGATACAATTGTGTGCAAAAGTGTAAAATCATAGTTTGCTAAGTTGAGTTGCCATTCTGTTTCTTTATGACAAGATCATTACAAGTTGTAAATGGTTACCTTCCTATTAGCAGTCTGCATCATTAAAGGCGTGGTCTCAATGAGATACATATCGGTAGCAGATTTCCTCCAAACAAAACCTGTCTTGTCTGTCAAACAACCAAGAAGCAGAAGGTTGAACAGTAAATAGTCAACTCCATTTTCCACCTGAAAGATAATTGAACAATTTATCATCTTAAAAATGTATCTGTCCTACTTACAAAATGTACAATATTTTTATAAATAATAATATGAGTCGTAAGGATGTGAATCGTATTAATATAACTACCTCATGAGCTACATCAATATGGAACAGTCTGGCAGTGATCTCCCCTGGTTTTGCTGTGTGTTCTAGAAGTCTCTTTATCACATAATGAAGATTTATTGTTTTCTCTTGTAGTGGTATAGACACTGTCTCGGTATTAACTGACCCTTTGTTAAGTCGAGATACATCGGTCTCTCTCCTGTTTTTATATAAGGTTTTCCCAACTCCTGCTCTCCATGATTTAATGACACAAACAGAATGCCTACAATTAGTATGATAAACCTGTATACGAGTATTTTATTTCTCAATAATAAAATATCATCATTATGTTTACAAGAAACATAGTAGCACTGAAATACACTAATTCTAACTTCACTGAACGCAGGTCTGACCATTATCAATTCAACATTCATATCAATTTATATCTCAGAATATGCAATTTTATTACATTTTGGGTATATACAAGTAACATGTATCTATACATTGCTAAGTTATGATAAATTTTTACTAATTATCTGACCTTTGATGATCAACACTAGCTGCAGGTCTTGCTCCAGATATAGTTAGCTGTGAGACAGTAAGTTTGTTTGATAGGTATTCCCGTAGATAAGATATATTTCCCAACAATGGTTGTCTCTTGAATTTGTCCAGGGAAGAGGCCATTGTGGATTTATGCTCATTGTCAGAACCACAGATAACAAGAAGACGGTAATTCAAGTCTGAAATAATTTTATATACAATATTTTCAATCTGAACGATACTGCCAGCCTGCTTATTTTGGCATCTGGAATGTGGTGCCTAATTCACACATTATATATTCTTTCGTTTTAAAGTTGTAAATTTATCAAACTTTGAGATACACAATACTCTTTTAGTTAATTACAGTACTTAACTTTTTAAAATTCCTAAATAGATTATCTTTTTAGCAAAAATAACTAGCAGAAAAATAGGTGCATAATTTATTCATTTAGTCGCCCATTAAAACAAAAATACACAATTAAAAATACAGAATTATTATTTATTAAAAAATAAACAATAAATAAATGACATTGCAAATGAATGTTTATTATTTTGCAACTTTTACGTTTATGTCATATGCTTTGAAAATAAAAGATGGGATCAAATTTTTATAAAGCTTGACGTGAGCTTGAGGTTTGTAATCTAAATTGGCAATTTAATTATAAGGTAATTATCATAACTACAATAAAATAGCTGAATAAATTGGGCTCCTGTCTAACTGAGACCAGTTAACTACATGGCGCAAGCTAGTTTTAAGCAAGCTAGTTTTAAATTGCTAAAAAGAAGTGACAGGTGTAATGTACCTGTCAAACATGCCATTGAAAAGAGCAAACTGCAGTTATTTCTTTACGATATTTTATCTTGCTATGTATGAATTCTAGGTGAAAAGTCTGATAACCGAGTGCAGAAAAGCTCTCTCACCTAATAATGCATTGCCCATGTGAAATGTGCTGGAAGAACTTCCATGAAATTCACAGGTTATAATCTTAAAAGCATCAATTGTCCGTATTTTAATATTTAAGAATAATAAAAAGTACAATTTTAATCTCTAATATCTGAACATACAATCACACATAGATTTAAGCATACAATATTTAGAACTTGTTGAATTACATTTGATACAGCAATATAAGTAATTCACAACTGTATATCAGAATGATAAAAAATCTAGCATTTTTCTTTGAATTGTTTAAAGAGACTCCTCGTCATATGTGACAATTTTAGGATCCCTTTAAAACGCACATGCCAGTCTCGACAGTATTTTCATAAGTTCAGGTATCTAAATACCTTTATTGTGATAAACTTCCAGAAGATATTCCTCTAGACATCTCTCTGCAGCTTCACTGACATCATAATCTAACATGTCAGCATTTACCAGACAGTGAATCTTTCTTCCTCCATCAAATATTGCTCTCCTCCAAAATATATCAACCTAAAGAAAAAAAAATCATAACAAATTACACAACATCTGGGAGAAATAAAACTTTCAAAAAAAAATCTAATGTTTGAAGAACAAATGTCCCTGAGTTCTTTTTTCAATTCTTTCACATATACATGTACACAAAATAATATATGCAGGAGCATGTTAAACTTCCTGTCCTCAGATGATGATTAGACCAGTACTAAAAGAGACTTTACAATGTCTTCAATCAAATCACTGACAAGTTTGCTTAAACTTCTTGAGTAATAAAATAACAAATTTAAGATAATATATCAACAAGACGGCCAAGATGGCCCTAGATCGCTCACCTGACCAATCAAACTCATCAAAGCAAATAACTGAGGCATGCATCATGACCATGTTTGATGACAATTGAGTCAAAATTGTGCCCACTAAACAGTCAACAAGGTTAATCCAAATCTGGGCAGTGTGACCTACTTTTTGACCCCAGGTGACCCATATTCAAACTTGACCTAGAAATCATGCAAAAAAAACACTTTCAGACAAATTTCCAGGCTATTTGAATCAAAACAGTATCCACTAAAGTGTTAACAAGATTTTTCTATTTTTAGCTCCTGTGACCTAGTTTGTCATCCAAGATGGACAATGTTTAAACTCATGCGAGCAATTACCTAGACAAGCATCCTGACAAAGTTTGATGATGATTGAGGCAAAAATGTGACCACTAGAGTGTTAACAAACAAATGTTCAGGTGAACTAAAATGTGTTTTAAATTTGTTGTAATATAATTCTGTTAACTTCTTACTTCATCTTTGGTTGTGTTAGGTGTACACAAGAGTATTTCATCTGACATAGGTAGAGGTTGATCTCTGTCCATCATATATATAGATAGTGTGGTCATCAATACATCTCCTACAATATAAAATATTTCAACATTGTTATTTTTTGGTTGGGATCCAATAAGTTAGGAGGGTGAAGATTAGATACACATTTGTTTCAATCCATAAATGAAACAATACATAATACAGTCATATTCTGTGGGTTTGGCTTAGCTTTGTTATTTTGTGTTGATATTCAAGTTTAGAACAATCAAGCTTACCTGAGGGACATATAATCAGGTTGGGTTGACCTTCTTTGAATCCTAGTGGTAGTAATCTGGATACTTCTTTTATATCTAATAAAAGTAATCATAAAAAGAAAACTTTACAAATTATGAGTTTTGGCTTATGAAGAAAGCTGTAGGTAAACACGTTAGTTTGCTCCCTAGAAATAAGCAGTATTTGTTTCTTAGATGAAAGAAATCAGTGACCCAACTTGGGTTTGATCAATGATCCCTGGATTGAAAGACAAATACCCTAATCCTTACTCCACATTCCCTCTATCAAAATCATTAATTCCATTGGTTTTCTTACAACAAGATTATATGGACAAAATAATTGAAGTTGCTCATAAATCTCTATACCTACAAATGTAGTTAAAGAACAACAACTAAAATAGATAAAATGCTTTGTGATAAATGCTGGTAACTGCATGCATATACTTCATTTAAAAAAAAAAGCATGAAAAATACATTTCAGAAGAAATTGTAAATATATCTACTTAATAACATAACAATTTCACTCTGTATTTCAGATCACATTTCGTATATTTTCATAGTTATCATACCTTTTCTAGCAAGATATTTCAGTATAAGGCCAAGATGCTCCAGACTTAGATAGTCTCGTATATTGGAAGATATAGAATCCAGAAACTGTTTCCATAACGCTGTAAGATCACTGATCAGAGGAGCCGATCCAACATCACTGTAATATAAACCTTGATTTTTATAAATTTAGTCAAAATCACATGTTTATTTAAAGTTGCTAATGCATGCAAAAACTTAAATTCTCTCAATCACCATCATTATTGTAATAGTACATATTATTCAATTAGAATCAATGTTATGTTAATACTTTTTCAAGTTGACTTATCAGAAGGTATTAAAAAGAGCTACATACGTCTGCTTCCTCAGTCCAGATATGTTTGTTAGAATCATAGTTTGTATGTCAGTTTGTGATTGGCTCCAGCCAGTGAAAATAGGTCTCGGTGTAACCTGCTCTCTCATTGGTTGATTATCAACTTGCGGTTGTTCCACATAATCAGACATATATAAATCCTCATCATGATCCATACACCATACTATACCTGAAGTTTGGAGATAAATTTAGCCAATTATCAGTATGTAATCATTAAGTTTATAAAATGTTAAGATGACACGTAAGAAACATAGCATTTATTTAACAAAACAAATCTAAACGTAATATTCTATAACTTTATCAGTCATTTAAGATCTTTATATATGTTTTGACCGAAATTTAAGAAAAATTCCATACAATGTCAAATACATTTTGTATGTCAATGTAATTGCAATTCTTCTTAATGTAGTAAATTATATTATTATAATTTTCATTTTTAATATTGATTTGATTAAGATTTGGTAAAATTATTACCAGCAGTAACATCATCTGGACTTATAAACTGCAGCGCCCTCAGTGCAAGGGCTTCATCAAAACCTGCTATAACAAGTTCCTGTATAAAATTTTGTCTCTTCTCGTCTTCAGTGGCATCAGTTGGCATGTCCTCTCCCTCATCATCATCAGCATTTCCACCTACAGCTTCCATATCTACATCACCATCTATCTCTTCTTTAGCAGCAGCCATAGCCTCTATAAGGTCATCTAGAAATAGAATAAAGTTGATACGTAAATATCTTTATTTTTTCTCTAAGTTGCGTTATAAATGACTTTGGCAAAAAAATGTCAGAAATGTTAACAGTAACTATAACTAAGGAAAGTTGCATTAACAAACAAAGGAAACACCCCTAATTGAATAATAATAATAATAATAATAATAATAGATGGATAGTGACTGAGATTTCTTTGATTACTTTGAGATAGTAAATATTTCAGTATAAGACAATACCTGGAGTACAATTTTCTTTTACAGCAGACAACAAAGGGTACACCAGATGTGACGGCTCTGATTCTATTCCCATTTTAACCAGTTCTCTCTGAAGGATAACAAGTTGGTCTACAGTGTAGTAGTTCAAGTGAAGATAAGTCTTTCGTTTCTCCTTAATATGATCCAGCCATTCATCAAGACAACATTCCATAACCTTGGCTAGTTCAGGAATTATATCCTTCAAGTCCTCCTTCTCAGATCGTCTTCCCTTTAGTAAAACAATATATTAATTACGCACACAACTTGTAAGTCGATTGTTGCTATGGAAAGTAAATGGTTGCTATAGAGGTCACTGGTTGCTATGGAAAGTCACTGGTTGCTATGGAAAGTCACTGGTTGCTATGGCTGTAAGATTGTCTTCCTTATTGTACAAATATATATACATAACCATCAAAAAACTTTTATTATAATAGTTATACTTAAAGGCTTCTGAGAACAATTTTGTGATTATGTAAATACAGGTGTGAAAAGAAGCCTGCAAGACCAAGCTTCAGACCACTTAAACATCATTGCTATGGGTTAGATTTCTACAACATACTTAGAAATATTTCATACATAAAACCTCTTAAGCTAAGTTCCTGAAGGTATGTTGGATTCATTAAAGTGCCAACTTCTGTCTTAAATAATTCATGGGAAGCGCTAGCAATTTCTTTTGCCAAAAGTAAAGCTCTAAAGTCATCATATGACCTTTGCAAGGCAGGTTAATTTAAATAATAAATCTAGCTCAAAATAAAATGTTTTTGACTGTTTTAAAACTGTTAAAGATAACACTAAACATTGCACTGAAATAATGAGTTTATAAACGTTTATTCGATAAAAATTAAACAGGCTCATAATAGAGTATTATGTTTTAAGGCTTACCTTCAGCTGAGGTACACTATCACCTTGGCCAAACTCTAGTATGGCACAAACTGGACGATCAGGTTTAGGATAACACAGGAATCTTGCTGTCCAGTCTTTAAACAGCACACACCCAGATGAACAAAGTTTCATGTACACACTACTTACTCTAGTTATACTGTCAAATATCTAAAAGACAAATTATCATAATTTAATGATAACTGATTTATGACTATAAGTTATTTGGTAAAAAATGGGCATTGATGGTCCTAGATCGCTCACCTGAACTTTCCTTGAAAAGGTTAAAACCAGTAATGAGGTCACACTGGCTTCGTCATGTTTTTCAAGGCTGCTAAATTACAAAATAAGTGACCCCAATGCAATTTGGCAGTGTTACATGCAACTAATCTTAAGTATTGTCATTGTAATTTCTCGCAGGAAGACTGAAATGTATTTTCGCATACAAGTGTACATATGCTATGTGACCTCTGGTCTTTGCAAATTTTCACCTGCAAGGCATGATTTATATTTTTTGTAAAAGACCATACGTGATTTTACAAGCAAGATATCTGAATCTTGGCATTGTTATTTATGCAACATTTTTACTACAAGTCTAAGTAAAGTATGTGACATCCTAGACAGGGCCATCTTTTACCAAAGGGGTATGACTTGTATAACTTTTGTAGAGGTCCACGGTATAATGCTGCATGTTAAATATCTAAGCTGTATACATTTCAGTTTTACAATAAAAGACTCGAAGTATTTTTCTATTTAGTTTATATAAACTACTGGACAACATAGCGGGGTCAATTTTTCACAATTTTTCACCCGCGAGACCTGATTTATAGATATTGAAGACCACATTGTGATGATTTGTGAAAAAAAATCTAACATCTTACAATCAATTTTTCAAAAAAGATTAGATACATATCTACTTTACAAGTCTAAAAAAGAAGTCACCATAAGGTGTGGCAATTTTGTTACCAAAGGGGATGACTTCAGTAGCTTTTGAAGAGGTCTGCTAGGCAATGCTACGCGCTAAATATCTAAGCTAATGGCATTGTAGTCTCACAAAAGAAGACTTGAATGTATTTACTGTACATGCCATTCTTAAAACATTTTTTGTAGTGCTCCGGCCGACCCATGAAAATGGCCTCGTTTTCATTATTTTTTAAAGGGCTACCGAGATTTGTTTGCGATCATTATACATCGATTCTGTTAAAAAGAAGTTTTAGATTTGTGAAGTAGAAGAGAAAAATAATTTGAACCCCTTACCCGCCCCCCAAAAATATTATATATTTAAATACACACACGGTTTTCATTGATGTTTATCCAAAATTTTACGCCAAAGACCGGCATTTCACATTTGGCAGAAACGCTAACATTTCGCGAGAGAAAATTCTCCGTATCCAAGACAAACTTAGACAGAATTGTTCTTAATATATTCAATCAACATTAAGTCTATAGTAGTGGAGTTCCAATAGCTCCCTTTTGAAGATATTTGATAAAATAATTGCCGATCGGATGATTCTTTAACACACCGTGTGAAACTGTACTTCCACTAAACGCTGCCTACCTATATGTGCAGGAAAATGGAACCTAAGCGAATGTTTTACAAATATGAAGTTTTGGTCTTTAAAGTGGACCTATTTAACCAAAATAAATTTGAAATGAAGCTTACTAATTTATTTTTTGTTTTGTATAGGAGCGAAAAAAAATAATAAAAAAAGGTTGAATATTTGTTTCAAAATAATATGCATGCATTAATCACGTTAAAATGGATCACCGTCCGCAAGTAAGCAACCGACTGTATCCATATATTTTTTACACAAAATAGCAATATATATAATACAAGAAGAGCAATACTGTTAACATAAATAAAAAGTGCTGAAAAATACAAATCGAATGGTTAATTTTTTGCGGAAAAATTGCTTAAACTTTATCGGTCTTTTTCCGATTCTTGTAAATATTTTATGCCTGTGTTTTCTTCATAAAAATGATTATTTCTTTTATCTCATTTTCTTTTATCTTAAATAAATGGCCATATTTTCTAAACTTTGTGCTTAATTATTTAAAAATTATGCACTGTCCTGTTTTTTTTATATTTTGTTTTGCTGTTGCTGTTTATCAGAAAAATATATAAGCTTTCTAATTGGCTATATGACAAAATCCAATTGCTGTTCAATGCTCTTTTGATTCCACTCTTGTATACAATTACACAATTTACATGTATACAGAACACACTGCTTAATATGGTACCTTCACAAAATGTGTGACAGTCGAACACACAAATGTGTGACAGGTGTAATATACATAGTAATCTCTTATACTGGATAGCAACTGAGTTAACTAGGTCAATACAGCAGGGCCTGGCAGGGGCATGACCATCTAAATTTTCAAGGGAAAATTTAAAATTTAACAAAGGAGGTAAAACAATTACCAGTCAATAAAACCTAAGGTAGTAATCAAAGCAGGTGGTAATTTCAAATATTGTATCATTAGTTTTCAAAATAAAATATCTATACTTGTAGTGTAGATTGCATTTTCAAATTACAATGGAATATTAGTATTGAGTCATTCAATTCTGGTTGGTCTTTTCAGATGGCTAGATCTATCAAGTACTGAATTGCATATTTTCTCAGACGACCTGTTTTATTAAAGGTACATGTATTATACTATTTTCCAGAAATTGTCAACGTAGTAAAATAATACCAAAGTACAAATATTTTGTTGAAAGTTGAAATAAAAGTAAAACAAAAAAAAAACAACAACAACAAAAATTGTTTCATTGTATGTCTGTTAATATTTGAAATATCAAACAAAGAAAACTTCGACAGTGATACATTTTCCTTTACATTTGAATTCGTCTAGTTACATATTTAATGTTCAGTATATTTGACATAACAGACTATATACTGTGTATTGCTATATGCTCAATTTCTGTAAACTGCAATTTCAGAATTTTATTTTGCTCATGTGACCTACTAAGGTATCAGACTGGAACCATTTATATAACTTTTTGTAGAGGACCATCTAAGAATTATTCATTTCCTTGGTCAAAATCCATAAAGTGATTTAGAAGGCGAAGTTGTTTAAAGAAATTCTCGACAACGACGGAGAATGGGCGGAAACACACAGCCATCTCATAAGTTCACTTTGTGCCAAAATGTGCTTAAAACAACTGAGAACAAGGTCAAGATTAGGTTTTAACTTTAACCTAGGATACAACAATACATTGTACTTGCTTAAGTTCTATTCATTTGTGTTCGTTTTGTATACAGGACTGTTAACTGTAACAAATATTTCAAAGCACTGAGACATTTTCTTCACACACAAATGATACATATTATCCTTATCATCATGTTCACATAAAACGTTTCTAAAATTATACTTGCCATGGTAAATCTGTCAACACTATCTGAACCTTTCTCAGCCTTGTCTGATACCAACATAAGTCGACTCTGTAAATCTTGCAATTGAGAGAAGGTATAATTTTTCAACTCCCTTTTTCCTTCTTGTTCTGGCACTGTCAACTTCAGAATATCTGACATCTCCTAAAATTAAAACTATAGTTTCTGAACACTAAATGTCTTATCCAAACAATAACACATGCTTCGCAAGAATGTCTGTTAGGCTTGTTTAAATGCTGTATATAAAGATGTCTTTCCTTGTTTGATCTTCCCTGAGAGTGAGAAATAAAATAATAATAACTGCATCAAATTATATTGCCTATAATGACAAAACACTTAATATTAAAACTTACCATAATTGTTCCATCAATAAGTTGTGTCTGTGTCTCTTTCTTCCAAGTATTTTTACCCACTGTAAATACTCCATTAGCATTAATAGCTTCCACTTGCATAAGCATAAGGGATGTTATCTCTACTGACTCATGAGCTTTCTTGATTTCTTTTAGCCATTCTAGCTGGCGTGTGGTGTCTAGCTGTAAAGAAAAACGAAAGGTTAAATTCTACTTTAGAGAAACTAAACTCAGGGCAATAAAATGCAATAGTTTTCCAAAAAATGATATAATAAAGGTAACTCAATGTTTAATGATAACAAATAATCAATTTTATTACTATTTCTTTGAGAAGAAAAACAACTTATTTCGCAATTTGTTTTAACAAATTTATCTTGAAATATTATTTTAAGTATATGTTTAAGCAGATTTTGATAAAATCATTCTTCATAAATTAATCATGAATATGATGAAGCTGAGTTCTGGTTTACATCCTAGATAGAAATTCACTGAACATCTATAATTTACCAAAAATGGTCTTTTACATCAAAATTTGATTTAAACAAGCAAATACAAGTATTTGAAAATAAAAAAACACTTTCACTATCAATGGTTATTGCTTAAAAAATACCAATTGTTCCGGAAGGAAAGGATTTGCCTCAAGTTCTTTCCAAACAACAGCACAAAGATTTAAAAGTTCCTTGTAACCACAATTCTCATCCAAGTCAAATATTAGCGGGGTATATCCTGTCACAGCTGAGTGGAGACACTGAACGCGAGCAATGTTAATTGGTTCATCACCAGCTGACATAAATGCCTGGTCAACAAATACCTTTAACTCTTTTAATCCAGCTAAAAAAAACACATCATTTTTGAACTTATTTTACAGTAACATTTTTAAACAGAGCTACATAATTATGTACAAGAATACAAAACTGTTACAAAATATAATAAATAGCCGATATATTGCAACAAAAAAAAAGAGATATAAAAAGACAATCATCGCAAAATAATGTTTACAGTTTTATAAAAAAAAACAAGCATTTTGACGATTTTACAGCTTTAAACTTAGTTAATTACTTGTTTTAGCCTTTTAATATCGTTATGGGCAGATTCAATAGCGTACCACAAAGATTTGCATTTCTTTCTAAATAAGCTTGAAATTATACATCAAAAACTTTGCATTATTTATAAGGAGGAAGAAAACCAATGTAAAATAATTTTGTAAATAAAAATTAAGGCAGAGAAACATTATTACTGCATATACTAATATGTTTCTTAAATTCCACTTCTTAGTTGAACGTTCTTTATATTGTGAACTAAAAGTTTCGATTTAACCCAATTATGGCCGGAAAAGTCCAAACATATATATATTTATTAAATAAACGTCAAATAAATCAATATCTATGATAAGGAAACCATCAACTTATATTTACAGAGCTTTCGAACATTCAGTTTCTTCCAGTAACATTTTATTACAGGACATCTTTACTTGTTATGGATATATGTTTACAATATTTATTTATTTATATTATTTATTTATTTATGTCGTGTGGCGGCTGTTAAATGTCTCCCCGAGTATTTGATATGTGATATTTGATGTTATATTTCGATCCTCCAAGATCGTTCAGCACGACATTATTGCTATAAAACATGTTATGTGGTATTTTTAGTTCTTTCTATTATGGCTTTTTTCAACTTGGGTATTCCCAGTATTCGTACTTAAATACTGTATAATCATCCTTAGAATACGTTGACTGCTTTTTAAATTGTCTTTTGACGTCTTGTCTGAGATATACAGGCTTCATAACCTCAGATACCATTTCAAATTTCATATTGTTTCCTCATTTAGGGCACACGCATTTATTTTACTAGAGGACCATACGCCGCTTTTCATGGAAAAACACTACTGTCTCGCATTAAAGGTTCCATAAAAACTACCGTATGAACACATTTGCGGATGTTTCTAAATTAAAACCTTTACTTTTTTAATCCCCTTCTTCGTAGCGTAGGAATGGCCTTTGTCTGTAAGTCCGTCTGTCTGACCGTCCGTCTGTCCGTCCGTAACAGTTTCGTGTCCGCTCCATAACTTTTAAATCATGGAACATTTTTGGAAATAGCTTCAAGCTTGGCAAAATGATGACCATTATGAGACGATGTGCATTGCTGAATAATTGGGTTGCTACCCCTAAGGGCGAGGGCACACTTAAAGGTCATGTGTTAAAATGTGAACATTTCATATCTGCTCCATGACTTTAAACCGTTGAATTTTTTGTGAAATAACTTGGCACCAGTGACCACAATTATGAGACGATTTGCAGAGCGCATTAATTTGTTTGCTACCCCTAATATCAAAATCCTAATTAAAGGTCAAGTGTTAAAAGTGTACATTTCGTTCTGTAACATAACTTTTTAACCGCTGAAAATCGTTTGAAATAATCAACATTAAAAAACGATGTGCATAGCCCAATAATTGGGTTGCTACCAACAAGGTCAATGTCACACTTAAACGTGTATATGTTGTGTCTGCTCCATACCTTTAAATGTGCTGAAAACAGTTGTAAAATAACTTGGCAGAAATGAATCCCATTATGAGATGAAGTGCAGAGAGCAATAATTAAGTTGCTACCTCCAAGGTCATGGTCACACATAAAGTTCAAGTGTTAAAATGTGTATAATTCGTGTCCGTTCAATAACATTTAAAACGCTGTTTTTAAGATGGCAGAAATCATCATGATGGGCAGAACCCAACATCCAGTTTGCTACCCGTAAGGTCAAGTTTAATGTTCTTTATAACTTTTTGACTTTTTGGAAGATTTAAAATCACTTGGCATAAACAATAACTATCAATGTCATGGTTTGTTTAAGGTCAAGAAATACACATTTGTGTCTTCTGTGGAAGGGGATTTAGCTGTCATTTAATGTTGAATTCTGCTTGAGCCGGTGCTAGGGGTGAGGGCGGTAACTTGTTCTTTCACGTACTGTCCATGAACAGGCTCAATCGAACCGAGACGTCAACATTTTCAATTTTGCCGTGTTGGGTTTTCTTAAGGGATTCTGTTTTACTCTAAAAACTAGACACTTTAAACTAATAACAATAATGATGTTCAGAACGTCCTTTATTCTTTTGTGAAATGAATAACTGCAAAAAATGTCACTCATGCGATTGTAACATTTTGTGGATGACGTTGTCCTATTGTTTTCTGTAAAACAGATTTTGTTTCAATTAAATAAAAACTTTAAATCAAACATTATTTAAATGCACATAGGGAAAAGACCTTTCAGGTCCGCCCTGACTTATCTTGTACAATGGTTACACAAAATAAGTAAACAAGTTAAAGCACATAAGGACAACTGATAACAAGACCTGTACGCGGAAAGACCGCTCTACTTTTGTCAGCGAGGGATAGTTCATTAAAATCAACACAGAAAAGGGGCATAATTCTGCAAATGTGCTTAGCAGACTTACCTGCCCATGACAGACAAAAATATTTCAAGTAGTTTTCAATACATTTTTCTGAGAAAATAGCAAATATTCTTAGTCTAGAAAAGACGTACGTAAATAAGCAAATACGCTTCCAGGGTTATCTGCCTAAAAGAAATACATTTCAAATGTCATAGTGAACATACTTCGATTTTAAAGTAAATATGTTTAATACTTTTTGATAAATGTACATGAACAATTGTGCATGAAAAAAAATACATTTTGATAGTGAACACGTATATCAAGTTTAGAGTGTGAAAAGCTTTTATACTTCCTGAGAATATAACCTTAACAAAAAACGGTTAACCAGGACTGAAATCTAAGTCTAAATCTAAAGGGGCAAAATGTAGCATTAATTAATAAGTTCAACAAGTTTAAAGTTGAACTTTTATAGATTCTAAGAGAATGGACCTTAAAGACAAGGATTACCAAAGCCGAGGCCGGCGAGATGGTCATGACAATAATTCTTCTTTCTTTCTTGACAAAAATGGAACTTAAAAAATGCAGAGATTATATATAGACAATCAAATTTAACCTACATGTCTTCATTGACTCCTTAAGCCATTGTACAAGTGGTCCACATTTCACAAACGTTTCCAGGCATTTTTCCTTTTTTGGTGTCAACTCTTTGAGAAATTCACAGGCTTTCATCACACTGTTGTCAAAACTTTTCATGTTTTGATCGGTACTCTAATAATACAATAAGCTATATACATGTGTTTTTATCAAAATAAAGTTTTACGATACATATCAAGCTTACTGGCAGCCTTAGTATTCATTTACTCATAGTTCCTTCATCTTGAATCTACTAAGACCAAATAACAACAACAGTCATCTCCTTATTACTACCTTGATCAGAATTTCAATATTTTCCATAATAATAATAGTCACACACTTGTCATGCCCTTGATAATGATAGACTGTTCTCTAGAACAACAGGACCCTGAAGCGCTCACTTAAGATACATGCATTGCAAAAAAGGTCACGAATTTTCATATAAATATTTTAGTAATTAGCTGATATTAGGTTGGCATTTTGACACAATCCGCAAAGTTTTTAAAAATTGTTGAAACTAAATGCAAAGTATCATAGTTGTAAGCATGGAAATTTCATTAAAGAAGTTGTTTTACTAAGTTAGTCTGTCTATTTTAACTAAGAGGCCCTGTGACTGGAACCTGTTTTTTATCAAAGGGACATGGTTTACGTCAATGTAGTGCACTACAAAAAATCTAAGCTATTGGCATTAAACCTTGAGTTTCATACAAGCAGATTGTTAGTATTTCCCATATAAATCTACATAAACTAAGTAGCCCTGGTCTGGAGCCAATTTATTTTTGGGGACATGAAGTATATAACTTGTCTAGAGGACCACAATATGGTGCTACATGTCACATATCAAAGCTCTAAGCATTGTAGTTTCCAAAATGAACTTCTTAACCCTTCACTTCATATAGACGTGTTTTAACGGCTTTCTGCCCCACACCCCCCTTTTTGAGGCCCCAAACAGTGAAAAATGCCTAATTAAGGCCCTTAACTTTGTTTTTTGTTGTAGATATGTAAAAAAAGTGATCACATTTTCGGCGCCGCACCCTATCAATAAGGTACTTCAAGCGGTTGCCAAAAGGGGGATTTGTCCTTATCTGTTTCGGGGGTTTGAAGGGGAGGGGGCAGCCCCCCCCCCCTCATCGCCAAGAAAATTTCGAAAATGTGACGGGCTAAAAAATGACCTCAGGTCGATTGTTAGGTAACGTGTAGCCAAGGCTGAAAAGACATTTACTCTATCTCCAGCGATTTAGAAGTTTCAGCACTTTGAACTCAGTTTTGATGGTAAAAATCAATGCGAAATAGTGATTTTCGGCAATTTTGAGACGTTCCCCCGTTGCTATGGTTACAGGAAATTTATGATTGAGCATGCTGTTACAGGAGCTATTGTCCAGTCAACATGTGTGCCATGTTTCATTAGTATTTAAGCATTTTTCATAGTTTCATAGCAGTTTGAACTTGTAACAGGAGGCTTTTCGATAAAAACGGCCATTTTTTTTTCACAATATGCTGATTAGGTAAATGATTAAGAATTTTTTATCATGCAAGTCTAAATGATTTAAGTGACCCCCAGTGTAGAGCCAATAGCTTTCTTATAAACCTTCAGAGAAATACAATATGGCATTTCTACATGCAAAACTCTAGGGTCATGTCATAGTAACTGTAAACGTTACATCTGTAAAAAGTTGCCCGATACTTCACATTAGTGTTAAAGATTTAACATCACTATTGCCAGCGCTAGGGGCATGAAAGATGTTGCGCTTTTTATTGACTCATTCTAAAATACTTAATCAAACCAGGCATGCAATTTTAATACATAATATTGTTGTTTTCATTGCTTACAAGGGACCACCAATTTTCAGAACGGGAAAACAAAAACAAATACTTCCCTATATGTACCCTTAGAATGTAACAGCGGCATGTAAATCCCAGCAGTAGCTTCACCTGTCAAAACCGGACAAACCTATGCTGATCCCAGAACTACAGTTTGTACGGGATGAATCTTACAACGTTAAGGTGTACACAAAACCTTACGCTATACATTATGTATTAGTTATCCCCCTAGATCGGACAGACAATCGGATGTACTGGATGTACTGTCCTATATATATCCATATAAACTAAGTGACTTCAGGACGGGACAATGGACCAAGAGGTGATGCTACATGCCAAATATATAAGCTCTTGCCATTGCATTTTTTAAAAAGAAGTTTTTAAATACTTTTTTAAAAGTCAAATTTTGACCTACTGATACATCGACTGGAACCATATTTACAAAGAGGGTCACCTAAGAATCATTAATAAGTTTGGTCTACATCAACCATGTGAATAAGGAGGAGAAATTGTGGATAATAAAGACAGACAAACTTTGGCGAATCTATAAGCTATTTATGAACTAAAACACTAAGCTAGTCATGTTGACCATGGCCTAGAGTATAGCTTTCCAAAATAAAAAAGTCCTTCACTTCACATGAACTTGATTAAGATTTAAACTACTGTATCTTAAATATTTCAGTCAACTTACGGTTGCAATAACTCTTATCTGTGAGAAGTCTCCGTTCAATTTGCATTCCTTAGCAAATGTCAGTATTGTCTTTGCTACTTTTACACATGTTTCTAATTGTCTGAACGTTCTAAGCTGGTCAATACGCTCACTGATAACGTTCTCGGTGATACCCATTGTTCTTAACTCAGCTTTCATCTGGTCATAATCCTCTCTATACTTATGGCCAACTATCCTCTCAAAGTCTTGAAATTTTAGATTACCAGACTTTATCTTATTTGTTATTGTGTCCCATCTGTAATTTCATATCACAATAAAAACAATAAAAAACGAAATTGCAAATATTAAAAATGCACACAAAACAATTTTATGCAGTATGATGCCTTTTACATTATTTTCCAAATATAATCTTTCACTAGTTTGCAAAAAAGCGAATTCAAAATTTGTTATAGCAAACCAATTTGACAGATGCACTGTATAAAGTAATAATAAACTCACACTTTTATCGTTTTTACCATTCTGACACAATGGAAATATAATAAAAACTCACTGGTTTTTAACAAAGCTCCAGACATTTTGCATATCAGCATCCAAGTTTGAGCACTGGTTAACAGGAGCCACCACAAGGCGGGGACATCGCTCGACGTTGCCTTCAAGCAAACAAATAAATTGTTTGAACACATTTTTAAATGAAAATTAAAGAAACAAAAATTCTATCTTTTCTTATTTTAATATGTCTGTCTAGTAACACTTGTGGTTTTGTACAAGCATATATATCCTTTCCAAAAATAGATGCCAAAAGTAAGGACATATCAGTAAAATTCAATCATATGACCTTGGCGTTCAAATTCACTTAAAGGTCAAAGTCATATTTCACTTATTCAACAAGTCCGCTTGTTCACAAATGTTGTTTTGTCCACGTATGAATCTAATCTGTATATGAGGCATGATCAATTTGAGTTTGTTATACATAAATGTCCTGACCCAAAATATGTTGTGTCTAAATATGAAGTTTATTCATTTATAAATAAGAATATGTAACCAACATCTTCCTCGTAAGCGAAACTTTACTTGAAGGACAAATCGTGCAACAGACTAAATAATGGATCTGAATTTTGGACTGAATATTGATCAATGCTAAATTTGCATGAAATGAAATTGAATGAAATAACTACTGTGTATGTGTCAACAGAAATACATTTTTGTAGATGTTATATCACTATTTCAAAATTATAAAATGTAACAGATACAAAACTAATACAAACCATTTAGAAAACAGAGGCTTTGACCTCCAAAGAACAGACCATGTTCAGTTTTGATCTCCAAGTGTGATCTTGACCTTGCAAATAAGGGTCCGGGTGTTGCACATGATACATTGTCGTATATTTGAGATAATTCGTTTCAAATTTTTTTTTTAATTCTTTGATTGACGAAAAGTTAACAATATAACATACCATGTCAAGCTTTGACCCCAAGTTTGGCCTTGACCTTGAAGGTCCGGGTGTTGTGCATGACACCTCAGTTAATAATTGTGAACATATGTGCCAAGTGATTTTAAAATCTCTTGAATAAGAAATTTCATAATCACATAAACAATGAAAACATTATAGACCGGTTAAACAATGTTTAGCTTTGACCTTCAAGTAACATGTCGTTCCAGTATTGTTAATATTTCACCAAAGTAATTTCAAAATCTCTCTTATGTCCCTGTCAGGATTTGAACCCACAGTGGTGAAGGGCATTAACCATTCGGACACAGACACCCCACACACCCTCAGGCATAATGTTTAACATTTGAACAATTAAGTTGAAGAACACCTGTTCAATAATGAAAAACTTGGTGATAGTAGGATACTCTGGCCTCAATACAATATAAATTTAACTATTTTAAGCTCTGTTTATATACACTCACCAGATACATGTATAAATATTTATTGAAATAGAAATTAATTAACAACACAGGGGAGTTCCATTTCATACATTGATGAATTAAAATAACTACATTCATAGCATTGAAGAATGAATTGCAATTGCTATTAATTATTGTAACGTTAAACACCTTTGAATCATTTATTTATTTTGCAAAGTATATATTCTATTTCAATAGGCTTCATTTTATTCAAACCAGCAAAATCAATATTAATCAAAAGAAAGAGATTTTAAATGTCAATACCACAGCTTTTATTACAATTGAAGCCTTGGCCTTGTCAATAACAAATTCGCTGTATACAAATTGTTACTCATATATCCCAAAATTTCTCAAATATTTTAAGTAAGAAATATAAAGCACCATCCCAAACGCCGTATTCCGGTCAATATCGTACACAGCACTTGAATGATTAAATGCTAAAATCTCGCCTTTTCACTCGTCCGAAAGCTTTTTTAACATTCAATTCACATATTTTGAGAATTGGCGATAAAAGCGATATTTTCTTCGTTGTGATCATGATTTCAGCAAGCATCCAGTACGGCTTCAACACTGTAGCGAGTTAAATTTAAAAATATTGTTCGCCATATATTGCAAAAGAAATCCTGGCTCAGATCAAACTAACTTTAAAAAAAGTTCAGAATCATATCAGAAATAATAAAATAATTGAATAGTTCTGTCAACAATATATAATTTTTTTTTACAGCAGCCTATGTTCTTGATGGAAACATTGTTATTTTCATTATAATTATGACAAAAAAATATAATTTTCTTTAATACCTGTTTTGGCTTGTTGTTTCAAGTAATATCCACATTCCATACAACACTTTGCACTGTGCTCTACCACATTACCACATTGAGGACATGTATGTTGGAAAAGAGACTGATCAACTTTTGTCCCACAATTTTTACAAAATTTCTGATAAGGAACAAGTTCTGCTCTACATGCAGAATCATCATCTAGCTTTCCAATACAAATCACTACTGTATTCATTTTCTTCTCCACCATCTTTGATCCACACTCCTCACAAAATTTTCCATCACCCTCATTCCCACAACTGGTGCGAGAGCACCTCATCTTATTAATCTTATTAATCGGTTCACCTATATGCTTGTAAAAATATTAAGAGAACATCAAACTGTATTTTCAAATTATTTTCTGAAATGATTGTTAAATATATTGCCTCGATTGAATTTTTAAACCTGTAAGTATATATAAATGTTCATATTTACTGTTCTATAAAAGTTAGAATCGTCTCCAGAACTGAAGTAACCGGAAAAATTTCTAAATTTTTAGAACAGTAAAGGATGAATTATAATATTCCTAGAGGCCGATGAAAATAAAATTTAAATAAAAAAACAGCGTATCTGGTTCACACACAATATTAATGGCGCCAGTGATAAAATATTGCTGCAGTGATGAGAGAGATTCAAAATTAACAGATTATAAAAGAAATTTAGAGTTTCAAATTAAATGAAAATACCATTACAAACCCAAAATAACCCGTTAAAACCTGTGATAAATGTGTACTTATTTTTAAAGCAGTCCCTGAAAGTCTCCGTTTAATAACATTAACTTGCAAGTTGTTATAACGCTATTATGTTTCGATTGGAAACATATTTTGCAAGAAATATGATTAATTGATAATAAAAAAATATTTTTGTACCCAAGAAATAGAAGATAAATATAAAAAAAAATGTGATCCTTGAATTTATATATTATCAAAACCAAAAGTATTATCAAAACCGAAAGTAGTCTATAGTGTTACAAAAGCTGAATCTTACCCATTTAAGTACATAAATAATCCACTTGAATTGTTAAACCACAATCGATACACAATTTATGTAATTACACGCGTGGAAAATCAATTTCAACAAACTAGCAATACAACATTATACCTTTATGTAAAATTAAGTATGTCTACCAATATCTGTACACACCGACTTCAGATAGCTCAGTAAGAGGGTATTAAACCTGTGAAATATGCATACACATTTGGATATTCGTTTAAGCTTATCCTTTAAAATTATCATTTCAGCCATCTACATAAGCCGTTGTATTCAAATACTTGTTTATATTATCAGTTAAAGCTATGCTACTTCAATAAAGTTACTGTATATTCTAACACGACCCGCATTTTTCCCTATTGAAGATAGAAGAATGGAAGTGTGTGTAAACGGAAACAAATCAGGTGCAATTTAGCTTATTATCAGGTACAGTAACATTTATTGTTGATGTCGTGTTAGAATCAAAATAATATATCCAAATCGGTGATTTTATCGCTCAATAACATCACTGTTTGTCGTTCGGATGCGCATCATTATATCACTCGGGCTACGCCCTCGTGATATAATTCCTCGCATCCGAACTCCAAACAATGATGTTATTGAGCGATAAAATCACAGTTTGGGATATATTATTTCATAAATAACAAAAAAAAAAATAAATAAATAAGAACGTCTTACTTATTGACATATAGGACTAAGGCTAAAACGAAAGGGAGACAATCTAGTTCCATTTATGCATCATGTTGTAGGAGTGACATCCCTTATACTTCTGTGCTTATCTTTACTAAAATTGTAGTAACAATTGTATGTATGCAACAAATATTACTGCAGCATTACTTTATGATTACATCAACAATGTTTCTTACATCAATAACATTACTACTGAGCAATAAGACTAGTACGTTTATTATCAGCCAGGAAGACATATTTAGCAAGTTTACATAACACACCAGATTGACTGCAAGTTAACAGTGCTTGAAATTTCTGAATAGTTGGCCAATGGCAATAATATTGTGGGATACATTGATTTCTTATAGTACGATACTGCGGACAGACACGTACAAAATGATACTTGTCTTCTATGACATTCATGTTACAAAAGATACATTTCCTTTCCACCCTATCAATGTTTCGATAACGACCATCTTCTATTGCAAGTTTATGAGCAGAGCACCGCAGTCTAGTTAATGCTATTCTATGCTTATTCACCTTAATCGATAACAAATATTTTTCAATATTTTTACGTTTAGTTTCTACTTTTCGGCCATTTCAACTTGGGTGGTTCCAGTATTCCTACTTGAATACTGTATAATCACCCTTAGGTTATGTTGCCTGCTTTTTAAATTTGTCTTTTGACGTCTTATCTGTGATATGCAGGCTTCATAACCTCAGATCCCCTTTCAAAATTCCATTTCATTAAGTTCCGCCCATTGTTTCTCGTTTAGGGCAAAAGCATTCTTTTACCTGGGGACCATACACCGCTTTTCATGGAATGGCACTACTGTGTCACATTGAAGGTTCCATGATAACCGCCGTATGAACACATCTGCGGATGTTTCTAAATTCAAAATTTCTCCAGTTTCGTGTTAAATGTTGAATTCTGCTTAAGCCGGTGCTAGGGGTTGTGGACGGTAACATGCACTTTCAAGTGCCGTCCATGAACAGGCTCAATCAAACCGAGCCTGCAACATTTTCAATTTTGTTGTGTTGAACTTTTTTTAGGGATTCTGTTTTTCTCTATTTTATTTTTATAACTTTATAATGTAGTATGTTTAGGCATACTGTCTAAAGTACCAAAAAAATTCTGACAAAATTGACTATATAGGCATTCTATTACTTTACTTAATTGTAGGTCAGTAACAGATACATTATTCCATAAATAACTGAAACCCAAATCATCTAACAGTGATTTAACCCTTAGGGCCCATGATTCTTTCACCAGGTTAAGCTTATCATGCATAAAACATTTATGAATTAATGTATCCGGAGACCTAACAATCTTACATCAATACTTAAAAATTCTTTCTTTTCTTAAGATATCGAGAGGCACTTTACCAAGCTCACCATAGACAGTTGGTATTAAACATTCAAAATTGATTTCAAAAACTTAATATAAACCTTTTCCATATCTGGGGCTTTGTGGAACCCCCAAATCTCACAACCATAATGTAATATTGGCAGTATCATTGAGTCAAAAAAACTTGAGTTTTTCACTAATACCAAGACGTACAGCTTCAAATAAAGAATTTAATGTAAACAAAGCTTTTAAAGCCTGTTCTGAAACAGCTTTTTGAGCACCAAAAAATTTACCATTTGCAGACAATGTTACACCTAGATAACAAAATTTACTAACAACATCTAAACGTGTGTTATCGTAATATACATCAATATGTTCTTGCCTATTACCTAATTTACAGATCATAACAAATGATTTACTTCTGTTTACAGATATATTCCATTTCATACAGTAAGCATGTAGTTTGTTCATTAAAGTTTGTAAACCATCTACAGAGTAGGAAAATAAGACTGTATCATTAGCAAAAAGTAACATGAAAACTTGCAAATCGTTTAAGGATATGAAATCAGCATTAATATCAAAAACACTCTATTCCATATCATTTATAAACAATATGAACAATAGGGGAGATAATGTCTCACCCTGCTTAACTCCGTTGTAACCAACAAAATAATCAGTCAATTTACCATTGGTAAATATACATTATTATATATATACATTATTGTATATACTTTTAACATGTTTATAAACTTAGATGATAAATCATAACTTAACAGTTTATACCAGATACCATTTCTATAAACAAGGTCAAAAGCCTTTTTTAAAATCGACAAATGCATAGTACATTTTCTTTCTTTCGAGCTGAGTAATCCTATTAATTAAAGACTGTAAAACAAAAATGCAATCAATAGTACTTCGTTTTTGTCGAAAACCAAATTGAAAGTCAGTTAAAATGTCATTATTCTCAACAAACAGACGTGCCCGATTATCAAGTAATTGAGAAAATATTTTAGAAAAGATACTAGTTAGCATTCTACCTCTATAGTTATCTACATTATCGGTATCCCCCTTTTTATGGACAGGGACTAATATACCCTTTGTTCAAGATTCAGGGTGAATTCCCTTATTGTATATGTAGTTAAATAATTTACAAAAAATAGGAGATAAGATATGTTTTGAGTCCATAAAAAATTCTGATATTAATAAGTCTTCACCAACACTTTCTGCCTTTTTAATTCTTCAATAGCTTTATTCACCTCGTCAATTGTGAAATCACAATCTAGAAAATCAACATAACAATTTACATTCTGATTTAGAATTTCTTCAATAGCCTGATCACAATATACATCAGTATCAGAAAATAATCCTTTAAAATGATCATAAAAATCCTCCGCAGTTATATTAATGGTATTTTTACATTTCTTTCTAAATTTTCTAACAAGATCCCAAAACATTTTTGGATTACTTTTGATGCTGAATGCAACTCCTCTTTCTGTTTACTTACATACAATTGTTTAGCTGGACACTTAATTTTTCTATAAAAACGTCGTTTACCAATAACTACACAATAATTGTAATGTGTCCTTGACAAACGGTATTGTTTGTTAGCATAATTTAAGTCACGCTTGGTCTGCAGACAGTTCTCATTATACCATGAGTTAAACTTTTTTCTGTTACCCCCTACACTACCAACTGCATATTTTCTCACACCAAAAATCGAATATGCATTATTGTAGAGTATGTTCCCAAAATCTTTTATACCTTCATCATTTGTAATATTAGAAGAACAAATGTTTGAAACAATATTATTTAACTTTGAAGTATCAGCTAACATTGCTTCATTATATATGTTTACCTTATTTGCATCTTACACAAGTTTATTTACACAACAATTATCAGTACTAACATTATTACTCACAAAACTGGCCTTAAAATTCACTTGAATAAGTACATGTGTAGAGAATGAGTAGATATCATGAACAACAAAATTACTGACAAAGGGAAACAAGTAAAATGGTTTCCTGCGGTGAACATTTTAATGATATAAAGATATTTCATTTAATTATTTTCAACATTATTATTATTTATTTATTTTTTTTTTTTTTTTTTTTGGGGGGGGGGGGAATAAATAAACGTTTGTATCAAGAATATAGTTGACAATTGAATAAACGATCAATATAGAAGAAGCTAGGTCTTTGAAAACTGATGACCGTTGAAGACCGGAGAAGGTCGAACATAAAACAATTATTTCTTTTTAAGAAAATGATTAAATAGGCCTACCATTTTATGAATAATTCCGAGCAAAAAAATAATTAAAGTAAACACACAAGTTTACGCAGAAAATATCTCTATTTATTATGGCGGATGCCACTACGAATATTTTAACTTTGTAGATTTTCAGTATAAACAATTTATTGTTTGTAAAATTTGAGATAGATATTAAAGAAACATTGATAATTTTCAAACACATCATTCAAGTTTTTCCACCTTAAACGGTAAAATAATTATAGAAAATTAGAAAAATCACGTAATAGTTTTTGTTCTTAATTAGGGGTAATTCGGACTAATTTCCTACAGGTAAATCCGTAACGTACCGGCAAACGGTATTTAGCTAGGATTTCGAAAAGGTCAATTAACCAATCATGTACGGTTTACAGATCACAAGCTCCTCCATGTACCGAAAACAGGTCACGTGCTCCTCTATGCCTCAAAAGTTAAACGCGTACCAATACCCTGCGGTCTCCAGACCGCAGGGAATAAGTGATATGATTAAATTGCATAATCTATTACACTTTTTCCTTTATTATACATAAAAGTGAAGCGTCCAACATTTTCATCATCACCTAATCGGCCATTAGCAATTCTAAGATCACTTCTACAACATATATCTAATAACTTAATACCTGAAAAATTACAAATTTCATCTTCACTGTACCTTTGCTTAATATCGATAGGACATTCATCATAGTAACTGTCGATTGTATCAATATATCTATCAAAAATACAGAAGAAGGTACAATAGAATCAGTCCTAGATGCTGTTCTAGCATTTAGATCACCTATAATGCATATTTTACCAATCTTAGAATATTTAATAATGCATATTTCAAGCTGTTAAAAAAACAATGGCATGTGATTTACAATAAACAGAGTCACTAGGAGGTATATATGCAAAGGATATACATATATCTGTACTTAAACTAAAAAAATCTTTATTTAATTTTACCCATAAAATCCATGTTTATCCTTTTCTAAAATAGAAACACCTTTAAGAATGACATTTTTAATAAACAGACATATTCCCCCATGACCTCTGAAACTTTTCCTATCAATAGATACACTTTCAGCTCTAGGTACACAAATAGATGTATAACCTTCTAAGATAAATTCATCAGATTTCTTTTGCCAAGTTTCACAACAAAACATTAAATCAAAGTTAAAATCAAAGTTACAAACAAAATTAACAAATTCAGAATCAGATAGACAGTTTTTAAGTCCTTCAACATTCCATGAGATTCCCGAAAGTTCACACTCTTCTCTCCCGTCCTAATCCGAGTCTGGGGAGTATAGTATGTTGTTGATATATAGTTTATCACGCACAAGGTAAGCTCTATGACCTTTTTTACGTGCATATTCCATGATGGGAATGAGCCGCTTCCTTTGTTCCTGTACATCACGGGGGAGCTAGTCAAACAAAGCAAATGTTGTTTTTCTCAAGTCAACATGTTTTAACGCCTCTTTCACAACCATTTTGGACTCGGTATCCATAAAGTTTATAACAATTGGACGTTTTTTTCTTGTGACTGATGAGCACGATTTATGCGTATACGCGACTTTGCATCCTTAATGTTAAGAATTTGTTCACAAAATTGGTAAACTTTAGCAATACAGTTTTCAGGTGCTGCAGCACTCTCGTATGAACCCCTTGTCTGTTGATTTGTAGAACCTAATAAATGGCCACTGTCAGCTGTGGGTGCACTATGACCATCAGTTATATATGTATGATCCTCGTCATTGGGGGATGCATCTAATTGCATGTTGTTACTTTCAAAAATTGTTGTCATAGAATAGACTGAATCAGGACTATCATGTATGCATTGTTTAATAATAAATTGGCAATATTTACTCAAATGTCTACAAAATATTTTGCCTGGCGCTGACGTCACTGACTACACTGATCTGGACTCGAATATAAACTATTTATGTTTTTTCCTAATAATCTATTTTCCATAGCATGAGTTTAGTTGAAAGGCCATTCTTTATGATTTAATCACCAAATGAAACCTTTCATACAACAGAAATTTACGCACACTATGAAATGTCATGAAAATTTCATGATGAGAAGTTACTTCCCTTTTATGCTAGAGTTACGTTTCCCAATGTGTTTTTGGGCGTTTATTTTTGTTTCGACTTAATAAGAAGAACAAAAATATGTGAAAAATTTGACACCTTAGTTATTTATTATTTATTTAAAAAATAATGCTATAGAAAAAAGATTTTTAGGGGGAAAAATAAATAATTATCTTCAGTCCATAGAGTGTAGTCAGTGACGTCAGCTCATGGAGTGCCAGACAAAATTATTTGTTGACATTTGATTAAATATTGCCGATTTATTATTGTATTTTCTGATCGCAGATCAGGAAATACAATGCTGACATTCAATCTCTGGCACAGCGCTTCACGACAAATCTAACAACAAGTAGTTCTCAAAACAGCTTAAAATTAGCGATGTAAACAAGTATCCAACAAATTACAACGCATTCAGTTGTAAAAGTTTAAAAGAGCGTTGGCTTATAGAATTGTTAATAAATGCACATCACAAATTACGCGAATGAATATCATTTTAATCAATGAAAATGCTATTTTTAGCAATGTCTATTACCGAATACTTTAGAGCGTATTACACAAATAAATCTGACTGTCGAGTAGTGGAGTATATACATGTCAGATAGATTTGTCGAGAAGATTTTTGCTATATTATTTACATCAGTGTTAAACAACAGGTTTATCGTGAATATCATACCTCGAAATTAATAAGGAAACGGAAATTCTAAATTTAGAACTATTTGATTTTATTCAGGCTTCCTTCGTGGTGTAGGGGTAACGCGGTCGTCTCGGGTGTAAGAGGTCTAGGGTTCAAATCCCAGTCGAGGCATCTATTTTTTAAGAGTCTCTTTTAAGGAAGTAGCCGCGATATACAAGGATAAAGTGTGGCTGTCATAAAAAATGACCACAAATGAATTTTTGATGCAACTCTAGTCATGCAAAATTTCGTATGTATCAAACTCAAACTGTTATAGTAAAAAATCTAAATATCGGTGCCCTGCAAGATGAATTATAGTATATAAAAATAAACTTATACAGGAAAATACGTACGATTTAGATTGCAAAGATCAGAAAATACCACAAAGCTTGCAGCCCTTTCTTATGCAAATATCAGCGATTGTAAAAGGTATAATTTTGTATTGTTTATCGACATTGCCAATCTAGTTTGTTGAAATTGATTTTCCAAGCGTGTAATTAGACAAATGTGTATCGAGTGTGCAACAGGCGTTGCATTCCTTGCGTTTTTAGTATAGAGGGGTATTGTCCAACAACATTGACCTGGCACTCTTGCATTTGACCCTGTAATCGATATATTCCGTAACCGTTACGATTTACTTTTAAATCAATATGGATGTAAATATCCAATTGTTACAATGGTAAAAATTGAAGATTTCTCTTCACGCAGTTAGTAAAGGGGTTTCACTAGAAGAATGTAGGCCTAAACTGCATAGGTTCAAATCCTATTTCAGCGATTTCTTTTTTATATTAATTTTTAAGTTCCCATTCTCTAGAAACTATTGCAAACCGTTTTGTTCTGCGTACTTTCTGTGTAGTATTTTTAATACATGTAACTGCCTTTATAGCGTGTGTGAGCTAAAGCATAGTTTTAAGATTGCATAATGTCACAAAGAGTTCCGTTGAAAGATTCTGTAATGAAATAACAAAATATAGTTGTGTATAAAAACACCCATTAAAAGGTATTTTAAAACCAGTTGAAGTACAACGATTTCAAATTAATTCTTGAAAGTAAATTAAAAAAAATCATGACGTGATGTTGGTAAGGATTCAAACTAGAGACTTTCAGATCGGTAGTCCGACATCTATACCAATACACCACACCTCACTGACGAGTGAAGTTAGCAAATATATCGATATATTCGATAGATATTTGTCAGTGTTTATTCAAGTGACCTTTGCGAAAGTTAATGAAATGTCAGGTCAATATTGTTGGACAATACATTTGCCGTTATTTTTTTATTATTTGCTTATATTTTTCAATAATTGACAGAATGTCAATCTCATGTGGTTACACGTAACATTCACAAGTTCATTACAGAATAAAAGAAAATCTTAACACCTGTCCGATGATTTTCTCTTCATTTGTTTGTCCTCTTTTAACATACATTTCTAGAAAACTAAAAAAAAACAATAAAAAAAACAACAAAAATTTGGTATCTGCCTTAAAATACGCTGTACAATACTGTTATTACGCCTTTATATTCCGTATTCAACAACATTTTCCATAATGCTACGGTATTTGAATGATTACAAATAATCATATAAAGCTGACGTAAAAAGAAGTCATTTTCGAAATATTTATATGACGTAACGGTAATAAATTTAATTTTTTGTTTAAAAAATATTTTTTTATTTTACTCGCATAATACCAGTTTTTATTTATGTTCAACGTGCACGCTAATTCATAGCAGCAGCTGTACCTTAGCTACATCAGTATATTAAGACAACTAAAAGAACTTTTACAAAAATTATCGAGTTTAGGCCGGAATATGTGCAGATTTTCACAGGTCTACTAGTCATTTGATACAAAAAAAAATGTTCAGACTCAAACCCGGAATGGAAAAGGATTGCATTCCCGAGCCCATGGAAGCTCCTGAATATCACACAAAAGCTTAATATACCACATAATTGTATCAAAAATCACGCAGAGGCTAAATATATTAGACAGAGGATTATTGATCACACAGAGGCCTAATAAATTCGACAGAGAACAAAAAACCCACAGGTGCCTAATATATCAGACAGAATACTAATAATTCCACAGAGGCTTAATGTATCAGACAGGAAACAAATAATCCCACAGAGGCCTAATACATAAGATACCACAGAGGTCTAATATATCAGATAGAGGATCAATGATCACTCAGAGGCCTAATAAAATCGGCAGAAAACAAAAAATCCCACAGAGGCCTAATATATCAGACAGAGAACAAAAATCCCACGGAGGTCTAATATATCAGACAGAAGACTCATAATCAATCACATAGAGGCCTAATATATCAGACTGCGGATTTTTAATCACATATTGACACAGACTCCTTATATGTCACAAAGTAATTTAGTAAACCACGTGTACAGAGTCATAATATATCACACATATCCTGTATGTTGTGATTAAAGTGGTTAACCACATTAAGTGAATTCATATACATATATATAATTATGCTAATAAAACAATTTTCAAACATCAAAGAATATGTAAAATATGTACTGCAAATATTTGTGCATATTATATGTCATCATGAAAATATATGCATTCATTTCTTACTGTAAATTTGACTCAAACTTGATAGACAATAAATTTCTAATTACCTCTCTTTATATACATGAACGTTAAATTTGGTAATATCTTTAAATATAATGCTTTTTAGAACATACAATATTGTTAAATTTTAATATGAATATCATATTTATGATTTAAAACCATAACAAATTGTGTTACAGGATCTTTAAGCTTTTGCCGTTGCAAGTCAGACCAAGCAAATGACAGTTAGCTTCAAGATTCACTTATAAGTCTCGTTGATCAGTTATTTAAATGACACATTTTGTAATTCATTAATGAGTGTTAGTATTTTTTTCGATATCAGCAAGCTCTATTTATAGATGCAATTACCATAACTTGGAGCAGAATGATAGCTCATGCTTACCCCATAATTCGTTTGATACCCAAAGTACTTCAACATATTGCTCAGTATCCGGATTGTCAAGAAATATAAGTTGCACATCTGTGGCCGTGAAGACAATGATACACATCATTAATTCAGTATCTACCAATCATGAAAAAGTTACTAATTTTACCTAAATCACAAATATTTCATCCAAAATAAGTTAACAACATGGCTGCTTTTAGGCAAAAAGCATTACTAGACGGGTGAGAAATTTACTGTCCGCATCATGGAGATCTGGCACAAGGACAAGTTATATATTTAGGAGATACAATAGCTTGAGTAGTGAAAGGGAAAATATTTCTATTCACTCTATATATGAGGACTTTACAGAATTTCTGACGGTCCACTTTTTATGATGATAATTTACAATATAGAATAATAGCTGGTAATAGGTCAATACTGTCTGCAGTGTTACCTCATAATTTTAATGTTGCTGTTGGTCAACTCCCATATTTCATTAAGGGGTATATCTAATCTAAGAGCTCCTGTCAAGAAACTAACTCCAGAATGAGATATATCAAAGGTGTTAAAGATTGTACAAAACTATCCTTTTGAGCCAATTAAAAATACATCACAGTTTTTTATCATACAAGTCTGATTTTTTTTGTAGCAATCGCGACATTTAGACGGTATGCAGACATTCAATCGTTGCAGCTGGGTGGATATGTTACATAAAGCTAACATTTTATTCCTGAGGCAAATATCATCTAGGCAGGACTGACATGGACATTCAGGAAGCAAAATTTGGGCTCCAGCATTTGTTGACAATACAATATTAGACCCAAAGAGAGCATTAGCAATTTATTTGAGGAGAAGAACTAAACAGTTCAGATCTAGAAGTTATTATTATCAAACCAATTTATTTTTATCTTTCATAGAGCCACTTAACCCAGTGTCCACACGAACTATAGCTAATTGGACTGTGATGTCTATGAGGAAGACATTAAATTTTATGTTCATTCAACTCGTGCAATAAGTACATTTTTGACTATATTTTAAGGTGCATCATAAGCATCAATTTTGGAAGCAGCTGACTGGAGCCGTAATTCCACTTTCATTAATGTTTATTTTAGAATCGGATCGCTAAAGGCATTGTCATGAAGTAATATCTCTGACGTGTTGCTGGTAGTCAGATATCTATTGTATTAGATGGTACATTCATTCGAGAAACGAGTACAAGTGTACATATAATAATAAGCCACCAGAAGATCGGGATTTATTTATAAGAATATTTCAATTATTGTATAATTATGATTAAATGCTAAGCAAGACTTAAGTAGGTAAACATCAATATGCTTCACTTGGACGACAATGTGTATAATTGTGGATTTGTAACAGATGTTATATTTGGATAGACAAAAATACTACCACAGGCTTTGTAATCCTATCCTTATGTATTTTGGGTACAATAAGTTAATAATTGGTTGGAATGAAATTAAAAATTTTGTTATCAAATTATAACTTAATTAATGAGATTATTAACTAACCATACCTATTACCACAAACCAGTGCCCAAGTATTCATTTCAAGGTGTCGCCTTGGCGCCTGTATTAACTGAAGTTATTAGGCATCTATCAAATATTGACTTGATTGTTGCGCTTTTCTGATTGTCTTTCGTGTGTCCAATTCACTTTAACCGGAGTATATCCGAACGTATTTTTCGTATGGTAAGTTATAATTTGATAATTTTTCAATGGTTCTCAATTTAACATTTTGTTGTATATATGTTGATAATAATATTATTATGAAATATTGGAAAAGTGACCTTTGGAATATTTAAAAAGATGGTTGCATCTAAACATTTTGAAGCTTATCAAATAGAATTTATTTCCTTTAAGAAGTTACATTTGATCTAATGCATTTACCATTATTCATGTTTTAATCAAACACTCAATAGAATTTAGGTTTTTTAAATATCTTTTTGTGAACACAAGTTCTTCAAATATTCATAAAAATATTTCATTTAATCATTATTATCATAAGATCTAATGTATCATAAAACAAACTTAGTTATTGGCCGACTACCTATGAATGTATCGTTTCTAGGGCGAATAATTTGATAGTTGTATTTGCCAGAGCATCTCTTAAATGGGAGTCGGAAGTATGAGCATTTATAACTACCGTCTTTTATTCAGTAAACAATATCTAATACATGACGTTTGTATGATATCTTTTAATTTGAAAAACGACTGCCAGAACTGACAAACCACGGCCGACAAGCCTACTCTTGACTATGATCAACTGGTTCGTACATAACAAAAGTTCGTAAATACTCTGTCTTATAGTGTTGGAGCGTCATGCATGACTTAAAATCGTTTTACGATGTAAATCGAGGGGTGAAAGCGAAAAGGTTCTAACTCACTTTTTTTTTTACAAAATTCACTTTTTTATATATTTGTAACATAAACACCCAGATACATCTTATGTCAAAATATATTAGATTTAGTTTACTTATAACAGGGTGAAATGAAAAATTGTCCAAAGGTTCTAAGTGAAATTAACTTTTTTTTAAAAAAAGCGAAAAGGTTCTAACTGCAAATGGCAGTTAGAACCTTTTCGCTTTCATTGAGTATAAAATCTACAAGATTAAATAAAAACAACTCAAACTGCATTAAAATAAATGATATCAAAATAATTTTGGAAGCTTAACCTTTTATTGTATATTATTAAATTATATCACATAAGAAATTCATTAGTTTCAGAGAAGATGCTTTGATTTTGAAAGAAAACTTAATTACTTAGAACTGTTTCGCAGTTAACTCCACTCATGAAATTATCAATTTCTTAAAAGAGAGAGAGTTCTAAGTGTACAAGGCCAGTAATGATCACACACTATTTTTTATGGTTTTAAGTGCCTGTGAGAAATTGTGTGGTGATATCGAACGTAGGGCTATAGATGACGGTAAGAAATCTGATAATGTTACTGAAAGTGACGCTTTAGCTGGTTGTAATAAATCCAGGGACGGAGAAGCTTTAAGATATGGTCTCAAAACCCGGCAGAGCCCTGGTAGACGTCCGGGGATGATTTGGGAACAACCAGGGTACATCTGTAACACTGCCTGCACAGTCCGGGATTGATCAGGGAACATCAGGCATTCGACCCCGGATGGAATAAAATAATTAATTATAATATCACCGGGCTGATCCGGGAAGATGTAGCTTTGCCGGCTTCATCCTTAGCCCTTCCGGGAACGACCGGGTTACACCAGGGAAGCACTGTAGCTCTGCTGACTCAAACTGGGGATGATCCGGTGTATTGTATAGCCAGTAGAGCTACGGTAAAGCCCTGGTGAATGCCAGCAGAGCCCCGGTGAATGCCGGCAGAGCCCCTGTGAAAGCCGGCAGAGCCCTGGAGGATGACGATTGAGCTACAGTTGATCCCTGTAGTGTCCCGGCAAAGCCCGGTTCATTTCAAAAGAAGTACGGCAATTTGCAATGATTGCACTTGTTTGTTATAAAACCCTTCCCATTTCCCTCCAGTCCAGTCTTGCATAAGGATTATTCAGAAAATCATCATGAATTACTTATTAAATAGGAGAAAATATCATTTAGAACCATATTATTGAAAATTATGTATCAATGTCATCATTTTTGCGCATTTTCAATCCACTGGGGTTCTACCGAGGCTCTGCCTGGGTCAACCCGGGCTCAGCATCCAGGAATGACCTGGTAAGCACCGATATGAATCATAGCTTCACAAGGGGCTCTGCCTGGATGGTCCGGGTGCATCCTGGGTGTTAGTTGGGAATTACAGTAATGCTGCTGGGGTAAGTGTGACAGCAACAATAAGTTCACCACGGATCATCCCAGTAACTTACCGAGGTGCTCCTGGGCTCTGCCAGGAGTAAGTGAGACCGCAACTTTAGATGACAATAGGATAAGTGATGTTCTTGAAAGTTAGACTTCAGGTGAAAATGAGATATTTAGAATGGTTAAAAAGAATTTTTTGATGATTATCAGAAATCTGGGCAGGAAAGGTTATACAAGATACTGTGACTTTGATATATTGGGCATTGCAAATGAACTTGGAGCTATGTATGAGTCCAAGAAACTGAGTTGTGTAAATATAGATAGTGCTTTGTGTGACACTGAAATATTATTACTTTTATTTATTAGTAATGTGAATGAAAGTGGGGCTATGTGTGCCTTTGAGATATTGAAAAATGTAAATAAAGGTGGAGCAATGGGTGACTTTGATGTATAAACAATGTAAAATAAAGTATAGGTATGGGTGACACTTATGTTAATGAAGGTGGCCTTTGGGACTTGGCCTTGAGACATATGATCTCTTTTATGTATTGTTGCTACATGAGGGTGTCTCATGAGTAATGCACATAATTTAAAAAATTGTGCAAGTCTTATGTAATGCACAATTTTTAAAATATATTTTCAGTTCAAAAATATTCTGGGACTGTTTGTGAAACTGTTTATTGCAAAGATATTCTTTGAATGAAGTTTCGGACAAGTCCAAAAAGTTTTTCAGAGAATATTGTTCACTATTATATGATCTAAAAATAGCTGTTAATATTATTTGAGCCGTGTCACGACAAAACCAGCATAATGGGTTTGCGACCAGCATGGATCCAGACCAGCCTGCGCATCCACGCAGTCTGATCAGGATTCATGCTGTTCGCCTACTAACCCTATTACAAGTAGAGAAACTGATAGCGAACAGCATGGATCCTGATCAGACTGCGCGGATGCGCAGGCTGGTCTGGATCCATGCTAGTCGCAAACGCACTATGTTGGTTTTGTCGTGACACGGCTCATTTCATTGGTTCAAACAGTGGTAATCAGAACAAATTATAAAATCATATTCACTGGGTGAAGTATCATATTCACTGGCTGAATTGGATTTTCCCTATCAAAATTAGAATCAGACTCATATTCTAATTAATCGTACAGCATGGGGATGCCAGATGAGTTGCGTCATTTTAGCGCATTTTATTAATGAACAGCTTTAAAATGTCATTTTTGCGCATTTATTAGAATGGAACTATGTGTTAAGGATGACCTCATTTAGCCACTTATAATATTAAAGTTGTTTAAAAATAAATGCATATACATATTGTAAGGAAATAGTTATGGATGAAATGACATGAATTTCCATGAATACATATCTTATTGAAGGTAACCATTTTAAATAGGAAAGAATATGAATGTAACTGTTTTATTTTGAATATTAAAGAATATGACAGAAAATGTAAGAAAACAAGAGCTGTCACAGGAGACAGCCAAGCTCAACTAATCAAATACTGGACGCAGTAAGGAAGACGAAAATATGAAAGAAAAATCAATTTATGATATAAATATATTTCTGTATCAGTATCAAGAAAGCAGTCAAATGTTCTAAATTTTTGTACAACATAATTATCTTGTCAATAAATGTTACTTTAATGGAAAGACAGCAATTTGAAATCTGAAGTCAATCCCTTCAAAAACAAAAATGATAAGAGCAAAAAGAATTTAAAGTTTTTAAAGAAAAATTATAAGTTCAAAGTGGAAATAACCCTTGAAAAAAGAAGCTAGAGTTATGAACCTTGTCATGCATGATGTGAGCAATGACAAAGAACAATTATTTATCTTAAGTCAAGAGTAGATACCATTTATAACAACAAAGATAATACTAAAAAAATCAATTTATAAGTGAATTTCAAAAATTAAATGGGGATACTTCTGGAAATACAGGAGCTTGCGTTTTATAAGTCTTATCCATATAACAAGAAGTTATAGTAAAAAGAAAATAACATTTGTTAACATAAATTCAAATTTCAAGGGGGAATAATTCTGGGAGTATGTACCATGTGTCACACAACATGTGTGTAATGATTAAGAAATAATATCGGCATTTGAGCGGTGTTTATAGGCTATTTAACACCGGTTTGGAGTTTTGATGCATAGGAATTGACCAAGAAGGCTGTAGGAACATATATTTCAAGTTTGAAGTTGATACATTTTTTGAACCTTAAGTATTTTACTGCACCAAACCTTTAATCTGAAATCTGGACGCGGATGCCGGGGCGAGTAGGACAGCTCTCAATATACTTTGTATAGTTCAGCTAAAAATGATTATCAAATTAATTGGCATTTTTTTTAACAGGTGTAATTAATGTCCATAATGTTCTTTAAAAGATTTGCACACTACCAATTATGACCTTTATTTATGACAATAATGTTTCTAATTTAAACAAAGTCAAACTTAAAATTTCATAATCTTGAAAATGGAGTAAGAGAATGTCTCACATCAGAATAAAAAGTAAAATTTATGCGAAACAGTCCTATCTGGCAATTTATACTCCATCTCTTACTGAGTAATTAGAAATGACAAAATGTTGCCCAATCTTAAATTAAATAAGAACAAGGGTGCCATAGTCACAAAATACGCCCGTTTACAAAAGCTTTAGATGGAGATGGGGGCATTATGGATAAGTGTTATCTAGCAAGCAAGTTTTTATCCTTGGCACTGTGTTGTTATATGAACCTTAAAACAAATCAGTAGGGAAGATAAAAAGTACATGTAATTGTAATTTAATAACTAAAAAATTCTGATTTAAGATTTTATTCTAGGGAAATACATTTCATTACAATTCTTAATCTTTGAATGAGCTGAAATGATATTTACTTGAAAATTAAAATATAATTAAATTTCTATGAGAAAGTATTTACATTTGATAAGGTAATTACTGTATGATCTTTATGAACAAATACCAAGTCTACAGAACACCATAGTTATCACAGTTAAGAATCTTGACCAATGAATGAAACATGTGTAAATAAATGTTACATTCTTTAGAACATACTCAATTCCAAGAAAGAGGATTATTTTATGCCCTTTGATTAAATTCTATTTTTAGAATTGAAAGTGAAAGTAGAGCAAGGGGAGTAATTGTGTAAGTCATTTATGAACAAAGTAATAACTTTGTTGTTGCCCTTTGATTAAATTCTATTTACAAAATCTGGATATTTCATCATCTTTAGTGACCTTGACCTTGTATATATTGACCTAAATTATATGTATCACAGCAATAGTCTTGATAATGACCATTTGTGTTACAATCCCTCAATAAATGATGACTAAATGGTCCATATACACATCTTCATATTTTTATCTGAACTTTGACCTCTATGTGTGACCTTGACCTTGGCCGCAAGGACCTGAATCTTGCACGCGACACTCCGCCTCACAATGGTGAACATTTGTGCCAAGTAATATTGAAATCCCTCTATACATGTGGAAGTTTTGCATTTTCAATGACCTCTAAATGTGACCTTGACCTTTGACCTAGAGACCTGGTTCATGTGCGCGACACTGCTCCTCATAGTGGTGAACATTTCTATGAAGTTTCATTAAAATCCCTCCATACATGTAGGAGATATGCTCCGGACAAAATTGGACGCCGCCCGCCCGCCCGCCAGGGGCGTTCCCATAATACGTCCCGTTTTTCAAACGGGCGTATAAAAAAAAACATGCTTTTGTTCATTCAAAATGTCACTTGGAACCTTTTCCCTTTGAATAAAAAATTCAAAATATAAGAAATTTTAAGTGTGAAACAGTTCTAAGTTACATTTTATTAAATATCTTGTTTGTCAAGTCTTTCCAAGAATTTTTATTATCATTGACATGTTTCTTAAACATTTCTATGTGTAAAATCAAAGTGTTGTGGATTTTTGCTATTTTACAAACATTTGAGACAGTTTTTTGCTTCTCCTGTAAAATTTTGGAAAATGCACTTAGAACCTTTTCGCTTTCACCCCTCGAAATCTTCCTTTGAGTTATCAAACATTCTACTGTGTAAACGTATTCATTACTTCTGCAACTAGAAACACGTTTTCTTAAACTCTACTTTCTGTATTCTAGTTTTACATTTCATTTGTATCGATTTTATTTTGTGACCGATACAGATAGATATCTAGAAGTTTGCGATCTTCTAGTACAGACTCAATCAAACCGAGTCTGCAATTTTCAAGTAATTTAGTTGTGATTAATGCTTCTGAACCAGATTTTTACACTTCACAACAGCAGGTGTAGTGCTGTGTGGCAGCTGTAAAAAGTTGCCCCCTACTTCACTTCAGTGTTGTTATATTTTTTTCCTGGTCCTTCGGGATCATTGATGCCAGCACTATTAAGTGTTGAGAATTGAGTACCGTTTAAGCTGGTGCTAGGGGGCGTGAGGGATGTTGCACATATTCATAATCCCTCATGTACAAACTCAATCAAACCGAGTCTGCAATGTTCAAGTTATTTTGTTGTGATTAATGCTTCCGAGTGATCACTTTGTTTACAGATGTTTTTTTTATTCTTTATGTATTATATACAAAAAAGATAGAACTTGATAATTACTTGTGTTTTTATGTTATGCCAGTTTTTTATATCCACCGTGCATATCCAGTAATGCAGGAACATGCAAATAACGTAAAAGTAACGCCCAATCTCTGCAACGCTATTGCTAAAACGAATGACACAGTAAGTAAACTAACAAAATATTCTAATCTAAATAAAATTTAAAGACATGAATAAGCGCATACGGCTGCTACGACATTATACTTCAACCAGCATTACATTTTTTTTCAGTAATATGTTAACCATGAGAAAAGTAAACTGATTACCGTTTCGAAGTGACTTTTGTGTTTCGTCAAATAAATATGTGCATTTAACACATTTTAAACATTATTTTTTCATATTCTGTATACCTAAGACATTTGTCAAACTACAAGTGCCGTATAACGATAGAAAGAAGCTGGAAAAATAAGAATTAGCTACTTTTAATTAGATAACCGCCGTTGAGTCAGTGCTTCATTCAGGAATTCCGCGTTACCTCGTATCTGCTAAATTAAGTGTAATATGACACAATGGCCCAGGTACACCGAATATAAAAAAATCATAATCATATGTACGTTATTGTATTTTAAGATATCAAAGAAACTAAAAATCGCCATCAATATGCTAGTCAGGTCGTCCTTTTCACGAATGGTCTTGATTCGAATGATGTTGTCTCAGCAACCACATGCGATAATTCATTTCTTCTAATTTGGTGTACAATAAAAAATACTGATCCATTTACATATCGCAGTGCTCGTTTTAGTCACTAAATTGCGCAATTCTGCGTTTCTTTTGCACAATTCCTGCATTATTTGCACACTCCTGCGTTACTGGATACACACGGGGATTCTATAATTAAGTAAATGTAGATAAGGTTAAATTAAGCCAAGTTCACTTTTTATAATATATACGGTAGTTATTTCCCTTAAAGGCCAAACCAAATCTATTGTGGTGTTATGTGTTCATGTTTGTCTTTGTACCTTTTGTTATGAGTGATTGAACTGGTTTTGCAAGTTTAGTGATGGATGATTGGTTTTGGTATGCAAGTTATTTTTAGATGATTTGGTTCTGGGATAGCTAATATTTCTTGGTAACTGACCACTCCTTTCATTGCATTCAAGGCAATAACATCTCAGACATTCTAAAGATCTACTATTTCTTTATAGAAATATTGATAAGTTTATCATTATTCATACAATTATTATTTTGAAGATCTCATCTATTTAAAGCCTGGTATGTATATATTTATTTTAATTGTAATTGTGAAATGTTTATAATGTCTATATTGTAATTATTGTAAATTATGAAATATGCACATGAATTTTCTATTGTATTATATTTCTCTTTGTTATTTGTATTATTATCATTTGATTTTGTTATAGGTTTCTTCTACACCTGAATAAATATATAAACATCATCAAAGTGTTTATTATTGAAGAAACCCCCCACTACAAATTGGCTCCCCGACGAGATTTCAGAAGACGAGCCAGGCGAGCTGTTTTCTGGTTGGAGGCCACCTGGGATCCAATGGTGGATCTCAGAATGTTAGGTACTCTGGCAGAAGATCATAAATCTAAGTGGGCAGATTTTGTTCCTTCTCTTGTTCAGGCTTATAACGCCACCAAGAACTCTTCTACAGGTTTTTCTCCTTCTGCTCCCCCATCTGCACCTTCCCCAATCTTATCCCGTACCCCTAAGATTCCACCTTTTTCTGGAGATGACCCTACCCCTAAAGGTGAAATTTCTTATTATGAGTGGCACCATGAGGTACAGTGTCTTAGGAAAGATACATCTTTACTTGACTCCCAAGTTCGTCAGGCTGTGAGATCTTCTTTAAGGGGCACAGCTAGACGTTTGGTAGTTTCGTTGGGTGAATCTGTGTCCATAGATGATATTTTACACAAGTTGTCTGTGAATTATGCTGAACCTTCAAGGCAAGGTGTTACTATGAAGGAATTCTTCAATGCATCTCAGGGCGTTGATGAATCGGTAGCAGCTTATGGGTGTCGTTTAGAGTGCACTTTGCAAAGAGCTTTTGAGGGTGGTTCTGTACCAAAGTCTGCTAGGAATGAATTATTATGTGAAAAGTTATGGTCAGGTTTAAGGTCAGATTCTTTAAGAGCAAGCAGTAGACATAAGCTTGACTCTGCTTCTGACTATGATGATTTTTTTAATGGAAATCCGTAGGATTGAGAAGGATACTATTCCGTCTGTCCAGCCCAAGTCTAAAATTTCTGTAAATTCGCAGGTGTCTGGTGAAATGGCTTCTATTTCCTATGTAGAAAAATCTATGAAGGACATGGAACACCGTTTCACTGAACAAATGCGTGGTTTACAGTCTGGTGTTGATAGGAGATTTAATGCCATTTTACAGAAACTTGATAATCTCTCATTACCTACACAACCTACTCCTTTGCCTCAATGGAACACACCACCACCCCCAGTACAGACATACAGATATCAGACACCACCTCAAACAGCACCCAAAATAACACACCAGTCCGTAACACAGCTTACAATACCAATCGCAGTTGGCGTGGGCCGTAGTAAGGGTATAAATCAGCAGGGCCATGTTGCTGCGCAACAGGGATCTTCTGCGGTTTACCCAAACTAGGGTCCGCCTCTGTTGTTGGCCAATCAGAGGCGGTTATTGAGAAGCAATCACTTGTTAATAGAATTATTGGATGTTCCAATAAGGCCAATATTGTATTTAATGGTATTTCAGCCATAGCTCTAGTTGATACTGGCTCAATGGTTTTCAACAGTATCAAACTCATTTTATTTCTCATTGTCAAATAGACCGCCACTGTTGAATTTGACAGATTTCAATATCAACTTAGACATTTCAGTTGCAAATGGGCAATCTTTTAGATATTTTAGGGTACATTGAAGTTCCGATTGCTATACCGGAATTAAACCTTCAGTTGCCTGTGCCTGTATTAGTTGTTCCCTGATACACATAACAACATATCTTGTCCTGTGATATTGGGTACCAATGTTATCAGGCTCTGTAAACTTTCATCTACTGATTCAAATTTGTCTCGAGTTTGGCAATCAGCATTTGACAGTTTAGTTTGTAAGCCTCACACAGTCAAATCTACCAATGACCATCCTATCACAGTTGCACCGTATGAGTCTATTTCTGTTAATGGTCTTGTTAGAGGTGTCTCTAGTGATACTAAGCTTGTGACTGAAAACCCTGATGCAGATGTTTTATATATTGTTCGGCCACAAATAGTTTCAGTGTCCAATGAAAGCGGTTATGCAAAGGTGCCTGTACGCATCTGTAATCTGACTGCGAGGACATTGACTATTAAGCCGAAATCTAACATTTGTGTGGTTAATGAAGTTACAGTGCTAGACAACCTTGCTTCTTCTCATTCTGTTTCTAATGGTGTGAACTCTACCACTTCACAGCCAGATTTATCTTCTCTTGGTTTAAATATTGATACTGAGAATCTGTCCCCTCAGCAACTTCTGCGTGTTCGCCAAGTTTTAGGCAATTGGAATCATGTATTTTCCAAGGGATCAACTGATATTGGTTGTACTGGTCTCACACGCCATAAAATTGTTTTAAATGATGACACCCCTTTCAAGCAGCCTTACAGGAAAATTCCCCCTGGAATGTATGAAGAGGTGAGGCAGCACCTTAAGGATATGCTTGATTGCGGTGCCATCAGGCCTAGTGACTCTCCTTTCTCTTCTAATGTAGTTCTTGTTCGGAAAAAGGATGGTTAACTTAGGTTCTGTATTGATTTTAGAATGCTTAACTCAAGAACAAGAAAAGATGCCTATATGCTTCCTCGCTTTGATGACACTGTAGACCTTTTAGTGGGTTCTAAATTTTTTCTCTAAACTTGACTTACGCAGTGGTTACTGGCAAGTTGAGATGGAGGAAGATTCAAAGCCCTATACTGCTTTTTCTGTTGGTAATCTTGGATTTTACGAAATTCAATAGGCTTGCCTTTGGATTAGTTAATTCAGGTGCTACTTTTCAGAGAGTCATGGAACGTGCCATGGGTGACCTTCTTTTGCGTGAATGTCTTGTTTTTGTTGATGACATTTTGGTCTTTTCTGAAACTTTTGAGGAGCATATTGTTAGGCTTGAAAATGTTTTTCAACGTTTATTTTTCTCATGGTCTTAAACTTAAAGTCTCTAAGTGTGAAATTTTTCAAAACGTCCGTTTCTTATCTAGGGCATGTTATCTCTGAGAATGGTATTTCTACTGATCCCGAGGAAAACTTTCTGCTATTTCTTCTTGGCCAGTCCCTAAGAATATTGCTGAATTAAGGACATTTCTTGGAAACTGCAGGTTTTTACAGGAGATTTATTAAGGATTATTCCAAGTTGGCCAAACCCCTTAATGACTTACTTGAGGGTCATGGTAATTCTCCCAAATCTAAGTCCAAACGTTCTAGAAAGACTGCTACATGGGTATGGGGTGATGCCCAGCAATCTTCTTTTGATATTCTTAAGGAAAAACTTACTTCTCCTCCTGTTCTTGCTTTTGCTGACTTCAGTAGACCCTTTAAAGTCCATATCGACGCGAGTGGGTCTGGATTAGGGGCTGTGTTACTTCAAGAGCAGGATGGCTCAGAGCATGTCATAGCTTATGCCAGCAGAGGTTTAAGACGTAGTGAACGTAATTACCCTGCTCATAAACTTGAATTTTTAGCTTTGAAATGGGCTGTCTGTGATAAGTTTCACGACTATCTTTATGGCAACCAATTTCTTGTTTCTACTGACAACAAACCCTTTAACTTATGTCCTGTCCTCTGCTAAGTTGGACGCGACAGGTCATCGTTGGATTGCTGCTTTGTCTGCCTATGATTTGAAATCATATATAAGTCAGGTAAACAGAATCAAGATTGTGATGGGCTATCTCGCCGACCACAACTTTTCAGCGAATGCTGTCAAGGCAGTGTGCTTTGCTGCTTCTGTCTCTCTTTCTTCTGCTGAATGTTGCTCAGGAGATGAGGTCCCTCATATGGCCAATGAGGAATCTTTTCCTTCTGAAGCTGCAGTCAGACCAGTGGATTGGGCGGGTAGAACAGTCTAAAGACACTGATATATCTTCTGTTCTTTCCATCCTACGTTCTGGTTCTCGTCCGAGGGGGAGGAGATGTCGAAAGACGTCAAATCTCTTCTTCGTGACTTCTCTCGTCTTTCTATTAAAGATGGTGTTCTTTATCGTACCGCCACTCTGGATGGAGAAGAAGTACAAACAACTTGTTATTCCTTATTCTCATAGGAATATTGCTTTTACTGGTGTTCATGACAATGTAGGCCATCCCCGGACGTGATAAATCTCTATGGTTTAGCTCGTCAACGTTTTTATTGGCCCGGCATGGAGGCAGATTTTAATAGTCGCAATTTCAGGTTGCAAAAAGTTGTATTTGCAGAAAGACACCGGTAGTACCTGCTGCAGAATTGGTTCCAATCCAGACTTCAAGACCCATGCAACTTGTGTGTATGGATTTCTTGAAGCTGGAGAAGTCCAAAGGAGGGTATGAGGACGTCTTGGTCATTACCGACCATTTTACCAGATACGCCAAGGCTAATTCCTTGCCGTAAATCAAAAGGCGACTACCACTGGCTCGTGCCTTATATGAACATTTTATTTGTCCACTATTCTTTTCCAGAGCAGCTGCATTCTGACCAAGGGGCGGAATTTTGAAAGTCGAGTCATCAAGGAACTTTGCAAGATTGCAAAATGTTCGAAAGACAAGAACCACTCCTTTCCACCCCTATGGGAAATCCATCAGCGGAACGATTTAATCGGACCCTTCTCAGAATGTTAGGTACTCTGGCAGAAGATCATAAATCTAAGTGGGCCAGATTTTGTTCCTTCTCTTGTTCAGGCTTATAACGCCACCAAGAACTCTTCTACAGGTTTTTCTCCTCACTTTCTTATGTTTGGATGGCATCCCCGTCTTTCTGTTGATGCCTATCTTGGTACTTTTCCTTCTAATTCTGAACATCCTTTCTCCTACTACTTATGTTTCTCGTTTGAAGGAACGCCTTCAGTATGCTTATCGGTTAGCTGGTGATGTTGCCAAGAAGCGGGCTGATCAAAACAAGAAGCAATATGACCGTAGAGTTCGCGAGAACAAATTGGTTGTAGGCGATATTGTTTTGGTCCGAAAAGTCAATCTTCAAGGGCGACAGAAGCTGGCAGATAAGTGGGAGAAGGATCCTTTTGTTATCATTGACATACCATTTCCTGACCAACCTGTATATAAAGTACAACTTGAGTCTCGAAAAGGTCCTGTCAGAACCCTTCACAGAAATATGCTTCTTCCATTTATTTCTATCCCTGAAGAAAATACAGATATACCTGTTGAAGTTAAGCCTAAACCAAAACCTAGACGTGTTCCTATACAGAAAGAGTATGATGCTGATTCTAGCTCTTCTGAATCATCATCTGGTGTATACATCATACCACAGAGGAGATTTCCAGTTACTCACAGTCGCAATACTCGTGTTGATTATGGACATTCTTCTGATGCTCCTTCTATTTCTATCCCTTCATTTGTTCCCAGGATTCACCCCAATCCTGCGACGTATTCCCCAGACAATGTCCCAGTTACTCCAGTAAGTGTTCCAGTTACTCCAGTAAGTGTTCCAGTTACTTCAGTAACTATCCCAGTTACTCCAGTAAGTGTTCCAGTTACTCCAGTAAGTGTTCCAGTTACTCCAGTAAAATGTACCAGTTACTCCAGTGAGTAGACCAAGTACTCCAGTGACTATTCCAGTCATTCCAGTATATACGCCCGTTTTATCTTCACGCCCTATCCCACGCCCAAGACTTGTGATACATCCATCGGATAGATATGGAGAATGGATATAATTATTGTATAATGTTGTTTCATTTTTTTGTGCAGTCCTTTTAAATTTCATATAGGTCCTATGTATGGAGGTATATACTATGTATTTATTATTTTTAAGTAGAATTGACAACTCTACTGTATTGCATTATTTTCTTTATATTTTTACTGTTTAACTATTGCAAAAATAGTTATAGGAGGGCAGTATATCTTAAATAATATGATATATTTATGTCGTCATATGAATATACAGTGTATTGCATTTTTGTTTTTCGAATTTATTATAATGTTATTTTTTTTCATAAATCCAGGTTTTCATTAATAATTGTTTAAGAAAATGCCGGTGTCATTTTTAACTAGAGGGGGAGTGTGTGTAGATAAGGTTAAATTAAGCCAAGTTCACTTTTTATAATATAGTACGGTAGTTTTTTTCCCTTAAAGGCCAAACCAAAATCTATTGTGGTGTTATGTGTTCATGTTTGTCTTTGTACCTTTTGTTATGAGTGATTGAACTGGTTTTGCAAGTTTAGTGATGGATGATTGGTTTTTGGTATGCAAGTTATTTTTAGATGATTTGGTTCTGGGATAGCTAATATTTTCTTGGTAACTGACCACTCCTTTCATTGCATTCAAGGCAATAACATCTCAGACATTCTAAAGATCTACTATTTCTTTATAGAAATATTGATAAGTTTTATCATTATTCATACAATTATTATTTTGAAGATCTCATCTATTTAAAGCCTGGTATGTATATATTTATTTTAATTGTAATTGTGAAATGTTTATAATGTCTATATTGTAATTATTGTAAATTATGAAATATGCACATGAATTTTCTATTGTATTATATTTCTCTTTGTTATTTGTATTATTATCATTTGATTTTGTTATAGGTTTCTTCTACACCTGAATAAATATATAAACATCATCAAAGTGTTTATTATTGAAGAAACCCCCCACTACATAAATTTGTTATCTTCAATTAAAAGACAGGATTAAGAGGCGTAATATTTGCAATGCACAGATACAGAGAAATTGCTAAGCATACACGTTCGCATTGTAAAATATAGTTTTTAACACTTCACACGTTTAGAAACTTGGCAACGAACGCCCAAGGACAACAGGTACAAATGCGAAAATTAAGAATTTGAATAAGTAGCTTAACACTTTATTATAGCATTATGCATATACTTAACTTGTTATAATTGTCATCGTGAATTGTTAAATATTAGCCCTGTGCGAAATTATTCATCATTTTTGTAAAAAAAATTGACACTTGAGAAAAAAATGTGACCATTCGAGTGTAAAAGAACTGAATGATGACGGACGATGGAGAAACAAAGACGATAAAAGTTCACCTTGAGCCAGCTTTTGTGAGCTAAATATTTCCTGAAAAGTCAAACTTGGAATTGACCTGAAACTTGCACGCGATTCATCGTCTTATTCTGAGCACTACAGATTTATGCGAAATGTCAACATTTTGCCTTTATGGCCATTTTCTGGGATCTGTACGGAATGAACACAGACATGTATCCTATCATGTCGCCTAAGTGGTCCAAAACGCAAGAACGCTGGAAAAACTATCTGCTTACCCTAAAATTAACCACGCCAAATCATGAAACGAAACAACTTTTATTTAAAATAATGTGCAACACAAACTGATTACAAAGAAAATAAAAAGAAATAACATGCATTTATATAATCAGATAAATAAGTATGTTTTGAGTACTAGACTGTATTCTAATAACAGAATTATCACATTCTTTGTGTCATCATTTCAATTGATTAAAAGTCAATGACAACAAGGCATACATGTATAATAGGTAAACGAGAGCTGTGGATTTTTCACTTCACCTGGTATAATGTAATTGATTTTAATACTCCTTGTGATTTTGTATACACAAGAATAAAAAACCGGTGTTAAACTGCCAACAGACTCTGGTTAGAGACTACATCTATATGCGGCTGTTATGTTTTTCTTCCTCGACGAAATAGTTTACAGTCTTTTTAAGGCAACAATAATAATGCACTTTTATTGATATTATCCGTTCTTATTATGTTTTCTTTTCATATGATGCTAATGTCACTAACGCCACATGGTTGATCCATATCCGTTCATAGATTATTTTTAGAAGACAAATCTGCGCAAGCTCGTAAACAGCGTAGTGATGTCATTTTCGGTATGCAATTCATTCATAAAGGCTACAGAATAACGTCATTTAAAACCGACTTGGGTAGGGGTGAGAAGAATGATAAATCAAGCACAGATGTAAATACAATACGATCTAGTCTGACGCAAATGTTTAAATTGTTCAAAACTTGATAAAATAATTCTTGAACAATAGGGTGAAACTTTTTTCTTCTTATTTGTTTGTTTAATATTTTTCCTTTACATAAGCGACAGTAGAGTGTTAAATAGAACAGCTTCATATGAAATGCGGTAGTAATCTCTGCTTGTAAAAATAGCGTTATTTAACTCCTTTATTTTGTCCTAATAGAATCGAAATACTATCGGTCTGAGTGTTGTTTATTGGCTATTTAATATCGGTTTTGTCGTTTTGATACGGCATTAAATGTCAATTCCTACGCATCAAAATTATATAAATGTGTTAATAACACTTTGAAAGTACATTCCTATGGAAGGTTTCCTTTTTTGCCGGTATTCTATCATCATAACCTGATCTAAATACAAAATGTTTTAAACAGATATTGTAATTTGAATTTTTTAACCATAAAATGACTTAAACTGTAATGTATCCACATACAACAACATATTATTGAAAACTAACACCAATACTGAAGTATTGAAATTTCATACTAAATATGTCCTAAAACAAATATTCTTTTAAGATCTGGCTACACTACATCAAGCGAAGTCCCTCCATCCCCCAAAAAGATATAACAGATAATCAAAGCAAGCAGAAAAAAAAAGCAAAATAAAATCAAAAGAACAAAATAGAACAAGATAATTAGTATAATTGTAGAACAATATGGCACTTTATCAATATGTATTATAAATGTTGTTAAATAATCAATTTAAAAGCAGCAAAACAAATCTTTATCAAACAGACACTGATTAAATAAAGTTATAATATATCACATTAAAATAATTAAAGAATAAAAAAACACACACAAACACACACAAAAAATATTTATAACTAAACTACTGGTTAAACTAATTTGAATAAGAAATAAAGTATTTTTACTACACGCATATTTGTCACAATTTTTCATCACATTTTCATTAAAAGACCGCACATATGTCAAAAACTGTATTTGTAATCATCTTAATATATTACTTTCATAACAGGGATCATGTTGATAGGAATAGTTAGTTTATCGTATCACAGGCTTCCCTAATAAAATTGCAATAAAATGTCATAATTTATGTTGGAAACTTTTGAAAACTGTCACTGACACAGTTTATCTGAACCTTCTTGAGTTCCCTGTCTGTTTCTCAATCAACATGTTGTAGGTTCTAACCCAGGTTTGTACACTGTGTTTATAAAGGATCTCTTTGGGGAAGTCGGCCAGCACAGCTAGATCTAGGGTAGGATTGTCCATACCTTCTATATAACCCTTCAACCATTCACCTAGTCTGTTATAAACAAATATAGGACAAATACATTAATACAAAGATGAACAAGGATGTTTGAAAAATATTCTTAATTAATATCTAATTTAATATCAAAGTTTAAATTGACATTCAATAAGAATATCAACAACTGAACAAATGTATTACAAAAAAAGTACTTCAGGACCATTAATCAAATAAGATGAAAAGCCTAGCACAATGCCAAACAGAGATGAAGGGCCAAGTAACGAACAAAGTAAGAATTATTTTAATACCACGCAAAGTGTCTTAACATGTATGTAATTAACCAAGTATCACTCACATTCTCTGTTGTGAGCTCTAAAAATTTCTGAGCAGAAAATATGAAAAACAAAATCAACAAAGAAGGGCGGCATTCAATGAAGGCACCACCGGCAAGAAGCCCCACAGGACAAAGGAAACCAAAGAAACATACAAGGCAATTAAAGATAAAAATTAATAAAAAAAATCTACAGAAGAACTAGGATGTAGGGGAAGGGGGCAGAAACACGGGGTGGTTGTAGACATGAAACAAATCAAGAAGGAAAGGGAGATACCGTATACGTAAAAGACACAAGAGACACAAAAGTTTCACCACAATTGTATGACAAAGTAAACAAGACATACATCTGAGAAACACAGAGGGGCGCCTCATTGGAACGGTTAGCAGTATAAGCAAAATATGGGGAGTTTAAAACGGGTTATTTTGCACCAAACCTCACTCACATGTTCCTTTTAAACGAGACGATATAAATTAAGTATTGGAACCAATGAAGGACTAATATACTTAAACAACACTGAAATAAAGTATGAATATGTGTGTTCATGATGTATAGATTTCTGTCCATAGGTAATGAATGATGCCCCTCATTTTATGAAATATGTAACGAACTTGTAATTTAACTAATTATTACAAATTACAGATATCTAATAAACTTTTAATACCTATTACTAAATGTTTCAATGTAATCCTCGTCTGTTGAATTCTGTCTCACAGCCACAACTAATAGAATATATTCATGCAAGACTTCCAACAATTGAGTCAGCTTTTCTACTGATAATTTTTTCATGTATGCCCAATATTCATTTGTCAATTCATCTGGTAGTTCTTGGTGGAACTCTTGTTCAAGACTCTCAAAAGTAGACTGCAAAATACAGATGGTACATTAAAATGTTTCTACACATTAAAAGTGGGAAATCATTTACGCGAATGCAACAAAAACTATTCCACAAATTAGAACAACTTAAAATGGAATCCAATCGTATGTATTATGTATTATTTCCAGAAGATTATTATAAACGAAAAATGTTTTATATTTACTAATTTTAAGACGATCACAAAAGGATCAATAATATTGGAAACATATATTAGCAGATTATAAACCTCTGTGTGTTGATTATTTCCAATCATCTTTTTTGATTTCTGTAGTGACAGCAGTAACCATAGTGACTGTGCATGTCTTAATTCACACGCCTGCTGGGCCTACAAACAAATGTTAAAATATATATTTTAAACCCCACTTATAATCAGTATGACATTTTGAAAGCTTTTAAAATACAGGAATCACGTTACATCATTTACCTATTTCCAATTTTTTAAGCATGGTGCAATTGATCAAATAATACAAATGAAAGGAATGTATTACAAGCACTGAAAATGTTTAACAAAGTCTTGTGAAAATAAAAAAAAAACGAACATATTTACAACAAATACTATTTTTTTTATGACTTATGTATTGCTATTTTCTGCTCAGCACTTTTGTAGACAAATGTATCAATAAAACATCTAAGAACAAGTTTCATTATCCTTTTTTCATACATTTAAAAATATTATATTTCTAATTATTTATAGTTGTAGCAAGTAGTCAAAATATGAAATAATATAGATTCAATAAAAACATCTAAGAACAATTTTCATTATCTTTTTTCAAACATTTAACGAAATATTATATTTTAGATTATTTATAATTGTATCAAGTAGTCAAAATATGAAATAATATAAATTCCCCTTCTGGCTTAGTAGGGGGTATTTTCCCCTTTTTAAGTGTTTTTCCATAAATTTTATTTAAAAGGGTTTTATCGGGTTTTGCCCCTCCTGTAGACTTGAGAAAACTTATTGTAATGTCCAGATTGTCTAGTGATGTACATAGATCAGGAAGGTTCTTTATTTCACTGCATATTTGATTCTTTGTGACAGCACTAAGTCTCTCCTGAATATCAATAGTAGAATAATCTGTTCTGCTCTACTATACAATAATTGTTATAACTATGTAAAAACTTGAAAATACTTGTATATGTCGAAATAATAGTTTCTGGTTTAGCAAACATTTTAAGAATAAGATAGTATGAGCTTGTTTTTTTACAATCAAATCTATGCAGGGTTTTGTTTTATAGAGTTCTTGACTTTATATTAACTTTATATCTTCTTACATTGACTGGATTGGTTTATTATTGTTATTTCTCGTCCTTGACATATTAGAACAATTCCAAATCACTAATAAATTAGATGTTACTAGGAAAGATATGTTTGCTATCATTAAACATCTCTTGTGTACTTACCTGTGGAATCTTGTCAGCAAGTTTTTTGAATACTTCAGCATTGGTAAACTCTGTCCTGTATGTCATCTGGTCAATCTGAAATATATCTCACAGTGTTGATATAAATTTGTATCATAAATCAACGGTTATATATTCAGTGAAAATAAATTATTTATTAATTTAAAAAAATTATAAACACTATATATGTGTGTGTAACAGTATCTGTGGCCACATTAAACTTGTACAGCCTACTTTTGTGAAACTGTTCTATGCCTATTGCTTTTAAGTTTGCAGATATTGATATGTTTATAAAATATATTGTATATTATGTTTCTGTTGATATAACAGAAATGGTCATAACAAACATTTTTGCACTAATTTGTTTTGCCAATTAAGCTTTTCAGAATGCTATGAGCCAAGAGTTGTCAGGTAAAACGCATGGTCTTATCGGGATGAACATTCGTACATAGTTATTTCAGAATTTTCATCTTATGATAATCATAATCCTAACAGACAGACTAACATCTAACATAAAACTGTCACTTGTGGTGATTAAACTAAATTAGATCTCACATGGTTTTGTTTTGGCAATCATGGTAACTATTAAGATGACTTATTACTTGAAGAATATTGAACAATCAAATTATTCAACTCCCGACCATTCCAAACACAATTATGTCCGTTCAAATCAGTATTGAATTCCAAGCGATGAAAAACTTAGCACTTACGTTGACTCTATGAAACTTTATCATGTGATAAATTACGTTTCTAGAAACTTATCTGATTAAAAAATAAATAAATAAATACAAAACACAGAAATCACAGATATCAATATGTCTTACATCCATAGATATTTGGCAATTTCTATAAGAAATAAACTGATATAAGACTCTCACCATTAGCACTCTCCCAACTTCAATTCTTGACTTTGAAAACAAGAATCTGTCCATCAATTGTCTCTCTAAGGCAGCAAAGTCATACTCTATCTTTGTCCCTTTACCCATCTCAAATGAATACTGGCAGTTAGCAAGCACTAAAGGTAAAATGTCGTGCTGGGGGTCGTAGCTGATTAGATGTGCTGAAGTCACCTCTTTGGGGTTCACACTGGATATACTACTTTGCTTTCTATAAGAAAAGAAACACGGTTATACGAGTACTACAATGTAACTTTGATTTTAAAACAGACAAATTAACTTCATTAAGATCTTGTGTTTATAACTGTAACAATTAAAATATAAAATGGAATTGAAAAACTGAATACATTTTCAAAGTAAAAATTTCATAATCTAGAGTTTAAGTTTGAGTGTAATTGTGCAGCAAAAGAATTACATAGCAAAATTAACCATTTGCTTCTATATAAAATGATTATTCAAAGAATCAATTTATGATAGGACAGCAAACTTTCAATAACTTTTATAAAAAATATATCTAATAAGCTGTTTACAAACATTTAACCTTTTCCCTTATGAGCATATTGTAAAATGTGGCCGTTTTCATTGAAAAGCCTCCTGTTACAAGTTCAAACTACTATGAAACTATGAAAAATGCTTCAATACTGATGAAACTTCTCACAAATATTGACTGGACCATAATCTGTAAGATAATGCTCAATCTTAAATTTTCTGTTACCATGGCACCGAGGGGGTGTCTCAAAATTGCCAAAATCACTCTTCTCCCTTGTTTTTTCAACATGTTCAATCAAAACTGATTTCAAAGTGCTGCAACTTCTCAATGGATTGAGATAGAGTCAAAGGCTAAAGTTTCAACGTTGACTACAAATTACATTATGATCGCCCTGGGGTCATTTTTAGCCTCTCACAAGTCAAAAATTTTCTTCGCAATGAGGGGGAATGCCGCCCCCCTTCAAACCCCCTAAACAGAAGGGGGCACATCCCCCTTCTGGGAACCCCCTAATATACCTTTATGATGGGGGACGGCACCGAAGAAGTGGTAACTTTTTTTAACAACATTTCTCAAAAGAGAAACGGTGTTTGGGGCCTACATAGGGCATGTTTACACTGTTTGAGGCCTCAGAAAGGAAGGGGGCGCAAAGCCGTCAAAACACGCTTATATGAGGGAAAAGGTTAACCGTCTCAACCAATAATAACATTTACCTGGATAACTTTCATAAAAGAAGTATCAAATGACACAAGATGTCAGATTGTTTTGATCATAAGTTATAATGAAATAATGATTCATTTTTGTTTTCAAATTCTTCTTCCCTTTTCACCCCAAAAAAATTTAAAAATTAAAAATTTGAAATGAAAAAAAAACATATTTCATGGCCATTAAGGGGCCAACACTAACAAAAATTTTAATGATGACAAAAATTTAAATTCTGTTAACCCCAATTTTTCACAGTAAATAACTAAAAGGTTTGGGTTTTGTAGTTTTTTAAGGTATTTTAACCTCAAAACTTTGGATGGGGGTTTAGGGGCTTGTTTAGATAAAAAAGGGTTTGAGTAAATGTAAAACAAGATACAAAGCAAAATATAAAGTGTTTAGAAAAAACTAAACTGAAAATAATTTGTATGAAGTAAAAGAAGATTTTACATAAGGCATTGCCAACCTAGTATTGTACAAATTTGTTATACAAAAATATATGTATTGTTTATAAGTTACTTAAAATAAGAATGGCTGTATGATAAATCGCAAACCTTTGTGTTTCCTTTAAGTATTTATCTAGAAAGTCATTCTGTTTTCTCATCAAGAAATCTAACATTGCATATGAGCAGAGGCCTGCTTCTTTTGTGGTAGGTAGAAGCAATGATATTTGTGTTTTGTCATTGATGGTTTGTTGACAATACTCCTTTTGTACAGTCATAGGACCAAGTTCTGTAGGACACGCTGTAAAAGAACAAGGAAGTTCATTACTACATGATCAATCTTAACAATGATAGATGTTGAATTTGCGATCATCATTTAAGTTGGAGCCATATTTATAAGTTGTTTACATATAAAGTTTCTCATTCGTGCATGCACTAAGTCAATAGTCTCTATAAACTGATATAAATTAGGGTCAACTCATGGTATAAGTGAATACTCATTTGTCACAAGTAAACAACAACTTATTTAGCTCCTTTATTCAATAAATTCAGACAGTGGCCAATACCTGGTAAAACCCCTTTCTTACAATATATAAGCTAGACGATAGCTTCCCTACGTAACGAATATTTATAATTTTTGTGATGTGAACCATAGAGACAAGTTATTTGAAGTCACACATTTTTTGTCACTCTACCATAGTGACTACTATAAATAAATAAAACTATCATACATTATCAAAAGTTGTCAATCATAAATAACAACGATCTTTAACTGATGTAAGACAGCAAACAACTCACTATATAAAGCCAATGACTCCCTCACTAACTCCCAGGCAGCTGTAAAATCTTGTAATAATTGCAATGTTTCACCACCAGCTATTTCCTCTGTAATGAATGTAATGAACAATATAAATAGTATTCTACTGTCAATTGAATCAACTGGATGCATCAATCATGTATTATCATTTAGTGCTAACTTTTATTCTATTCAAATTTCAATAACTGTAAACGCATTTTTGCACTTTTGTCTGCATGTTAATGGCAATATTTATGTTTGTGTTTCTAACAAATAGTTACTTTAGAAATTTCTAAGAAATTGCAATAAAGTCAATCAATAACTACCATTTTTACAATATTGACATAATGATGCCCAAACAAATTGTGAATTAGATCTGTATAATTAATACTCATTTGAGTTTAAAAATAAAAACTTTTGTTACACCAAGCTACTAATCATTCTGCACAATTTTGTTTAGAATGCGATAAGAGTCCTGCTATTTATCTGACTAAATACTAAATAATATATACCATAAGAAATTTCTTACCTTACATTTAATAATGTGCACTTAACATAACATACCTCTTTTCAATTGAGCAACATTTATTTGTGACGCCTCAGCTTTGTCTAGTTTTCTCTGATACTTTTGAAACAGAGCTCGATGTAGACGTAAAATACTTGGAATGTAGCGAATAGCTCTTAGATGATGATCCTGAAAGATAATTTAAATTTTATACATCAGTTTTAACAAAGGCAATATTAAGAATGTAGTAACAAAGCCGGTGTTTGAACATGATGTTCTCTCTATCTCACCACTTATACTAATCTGGCTTTAAGCAGTTTTAGTTATCAGTTTACAACTAAAATGGAATGGCCAGACAGACAGCACACTTACTATCCTCTTGACATTGATTTATTATAAGTAAAAAGCAACAGCAGTGGCCTATAATTTTGACAGAAGACATACGTAATGTTTCAAAGAAACGCCTGCAGCAAAGGTGAAGAGAAAACTTAAATGCAATACGAAATGTCATTCACAAAGGTGTATAGTTTTGTTAAATGCAGAGCAGTTATATTTCTCGGTTGAACCAACGCCAAGATGAGTAGGACAATATTCTTTAAGGCTTAATATTAAGCTTTATGCTCATATAGATAGAAGTTGATATTACATCTGCAAATAGCCATGCTTTAACTGATGCATAAAACGTCTTAAACTGCATATAGAATAAGCAGATAACAAGGCAGGTAGAATAATCTTGATATATGACATATTTTATTAATCTACCTCTTTGAGAAAGAGTTGTAGAACTTTATGCTGTTGTTGAGATACTTTAGCTTCAACTTCTTGTCTAAGATGTTGTAGAGATATAGGTGTTCTATAACGCCAGACTCTTGGAATGTCTTCAAGAATTGCTGGATTCTCTCTCTCAACATTGGTGTCTGTCTCATACAGTAGACAGAGTAGAGGGTCTGCTCCTGTAACAGTTAAACATCTTATATGTACTTTATATTCGAAATTTAGTAAATAGCAATTAAGAGAATATGCCATAAAATGGAATATACAGGTAAGGAAAGTATACCTACATTTACTAATCCACTTACTGAATTATATTAAACAGTACTGTTTATACATATTAAGTTCACATAAGTAATTAGGAATGTTTTAGTTTTGATAGCAACAAAAATTAATTCAGTTCAGTTAGAACTGAATCAAGGACTTAGCTTACCTAGTCTCTGATCTTGTGCTATATCTTGGTTACATGCCTTTAAATTATTGTCAAGGTTCTGAAAAAAAAACAGCATCACAAATTTGAAATATAACAAAATGACAGAATAGAATGCAAGATAAGTCAGAAAAAGTAATGTTATTAAATTGAATTTTAATTTATTATAATAAACAAAAGAATTTAAAGCCAGACCAATGCAACTATGTAATGAAATGTAACCCAATTTATTCAGTGCGGTAAGGTAAAACTATCTAAAACAATATTGACTATATCAACTAAAATAATTTATGTGACATAAGGAAAAGTATCTCACCTGTAAAGATACTCGCAAAAAGTTTTCAGAGAAAGCAATTTCCCATTTACGTCTTCCCTCCTTGGTTGAAAGTTGGCTTATGTCTTGAGTAACATGTGTACCTAAATGAACAGTTTGAAGAAAAAAAAAACTGACAAAAATCTGTTTAAACTTTAAAACATCTTTGCAGTTTATTATATCTATAAAAACATTTTAGACTTGTTTACATAAAATATCCCAAATATGAATACACAGTACAATATAAAATAAAAAAATCATTGTTTCACAAAATTGGTTTGTTTTTTGTTACATGTGTTTTTGCTGGGGAATCTAAATATTAAATGGGACAACATATTTGAGTGTTTTAAGTGCGACTTCCAAAAACTTGCAACTCACTACTGAAAGTTCAATTCCCGCCTGAGGTTATGGATTCTTTCAGGTGATATATGCAGCTCCCTATATGACCTTTACAACAGTGTCAATGTGATAAAACACCCCCTAAATAAATCTTAGATCTAAACTATATACAAGCCATCAATATAGAGTAAGTATATGTAATTAGCTGAGCTGATATATTTTAAATTACACAACAACAAATGAAATCCTCAGGACATAATAACAAACAACAAATAATTAGGACAGACCATCATTGTGTATTCTCATAATTTGATTGACAATAGTATGCATCAATAACAATGCGTCATCTATGCTTCTACCAAGGGTTCTTTGTAGATCATCTATATCCAGGTTTATATGAGCCCATAAAAACTCAACAACATTGTTCACATCTATATCTGGTCTGATCAATCTCTGTATAGCCTATACATTTCCGAAAGAAAGAAAAAATGTTGTTTAAGCAAACATAAACAAATTTTGTTTTTTGCATTATATTTTGTCAAATTCAAAGATAAAACAACTGGTGATAACATAAATCTGACATAACATTTCAAGATTAGGGATTATAACTTTACAGCAAAACTCCCCTATTCTAAATGTAAGCATCATCGGTATTAAAATTATTTAATGGGTCTGCCAACTGTCTGCCTGAATAATGTTGATGCCTTTATAAGCCATGTTTAATACAAATGATAACAGTTCATACAATCAAGAACTTGAGTACCGTAGTTAATATCTTTCTTCAGAGATGCATGTTTATACAGACCTTTAGTTGGGGTAGAAATAATATTCATCTTGTGAACATAAACCATTAGAAACTCTAATATTGAAAATATTTAACAGTTTTTCCAGTATTTACATCGAAGGCTTTTCACATTCCAATAACCGATACTAATATTTTAAACAAATGACATTAAACTTCTACATAATCTCAACATGGGCAAAATCAAGAATATAAATTGATGAACCCTGTGCTACACCTGAAACCAGATCAAACATTTATAGTTGTTGATTTACACCGGATTATGGTCATATGTACCTGTTGATTTACACCGGACCCAATATACATTGCCATGTGTAGTAGAAGTCTAACTGCAGCACAGTATGTAGGTGAAAGTGTCCTCTCTGGCTTAGGACCTGGCCCCCTAGTTGCAGCACGGCCGAGAATATGGCCTGTCTTTGTGTTATCATTACTAGGAAATCAAAAACAAAGAAATTTGCTAATTATGACCTGTCCATACTCAAACATTTTTAATTAAATTTCAAACACCAATTAAGCCAAAAAAAATACTTACCGTAAGGGTTTATTTCTAAAAATATTTGTTTTCAAATTCAGAGTTAAAACTTATTATCATTGCACATATGATAGAACCAACAATCTGATTTACATAAACCCTTAAGTAACGCTTCACATTACCACATATAAGATTGAAATAGATCAGAATTTATGTCACATTGGCATCGATTTGCTAATTATGCTTTTGAAACTTAGTACAGTTATTGGAGTGTTAAGCACTGAAGTCAAAATACCACTTTGTATACATTTTTCTACTTTCATGACAATCATTTCACACTCATTGCTACTTTCTTCATGTGATAAATAATTACCGTTAGGAAATATGAAGCTTTGGCAAAACAACAGTGAATTCTATGACAATAAATGTTCTCATGCTCATAAGAGTTCAAAGAAAAAAAACTGAAATTTGTTTACTTCGTTGAGTATATTTAATACTTATTTAAAATGAGACAATTCGAAATGTGTTACTTTTAAGAGTATATGTTTCCATACCTATTCAAAATAAACAAATTGATAAATTTATGATAAATATTATACGAATATGAACAATTAAATTAATTCAGATATCGACATAAGGAGTTGCCAATCAGGGAAAGGCATTTCAAAGCTATTTATAGATAACAATGTATAATATAACAAAATGAAATATGTAATGGCTTCATTTCTTTGAAAAAGGCAATCCCAGGCAATAAGAGACATAGAGATAAGATATACATTTTGTATTTTTTCAAGGTTATATTTCATTAAACATTTTTGGAAACACTCTTAATATGGAAACAGTATTCGTATGCTACGGAACACTACAAAAATATAACAACCAAATTCGTTAAATTGATATTCACATTTGAATTATTCAATCAATTAACTGATGTGTCCTGGTTTTATGTATCTATGTAATATCTAATATATATTCAAATGTTACAAGGTACTGCTCCTATGCATTGTAGTATATTTTATGTTTTCATGACAATTTAATATGGCTACATAAAATACTTTTGGACTTAAGTAGAGGTCCACTTGGCAATGCTACATGCCAAACATCTATGCTCTCTGAACCGCTGTTCAGGTACAAGTCTTATATACCCGAATGACATGTTTAATATTACTTCTGTGAAGGTCCAATAGGCACTTGGGCAATATCACATGTGACCTTCTTATGCATATGATAAGAACTATCAAAATAACTTTTCTAGTGGGCAAAATATGGATCGTTCCTGTGAATTTAGGTCAAAATGCACCAAATAAATTAGACAATGTTGTTTAGAAGAGGTGGATAACATCGAACGTTGACATACTGACATTTTAAACGTTTCGCTTCTGAGCACTTTGTGTTCAGGTGAGCTTAAAATTTGTTTATATGTAAGCACAAAAGTGTTCAGGATGGGCAGTAAAACATTATTGTTAAACCCACCAAGTGTCTAGTTTATTAGTCGGAAGCAAATTGTTAATATGTCCTCCTATTTTCGCCCTATTAGGCACCTGGCTATTCCACACTACTCACATGATATTGTTTTGATATACAAACTTTAAGGCAGAATGTTGATGTAAGATCGCATCGTGTGTGGTACATATGATTTGGTCATTTCATTATATTTCTTCAGGGATAACATCATGGTTGAAGTACATGCTTATAATATCATTTGTTTAGCACTGACAATATTTGACATTCTTTTCTCACAGAAATGACAAAACATATATCAACACTTGTAAAGATGCTAAACTGACTTAGAAATATACTTCACACATCAGCCCTCACCCCATTTTACATCAAGACTCAAAATGATAATGATGAAACATAATACATGTAGTACCAAACAAAAATAGTAGCCACTGACCTATTGTCTTTAATGTTGCCTGGTTTCGGAATGTGATTGTCACCACCAATAACTGCACCACAAGTAGGGCAATTGGTAACAAATGTTGGTCGTCCACACTATATCAAGCAAAATAGTATAGTCAGAAAACCTTATTGTCTTTAAATAATATTGTTACTGGAAGCACACTTAAATCTTTATTATTTATTAAAATATAGAAAAATATAAAATATAATATTTTACATGCTCTACTTTATACAAGTTGTTACAATAATATGGGCTTTTTCTCTGGAACAAATATTTTTGTAAGACTCCATGTAGATATGCACACAAAGAATGCCCATTTCTTGATGTTTCATTCTCACAAAAACTCTGTTTCGAACTGCTGATTTATTGTACGTGTAAATACTGTCATTTATAGCGCACATATATTTTATCATTCCAGAACCCATCGGATATATAAATATTTAGACAATTGGACATCTATATATTTACTGCACAAAATATTATACTTTGCAACCATATAATTATTATCATGTCAGTTGAAGGAATTATAAGAACTACCGTCCACGATACAGGCCAAGATATTACGATTATTCACCGACACAAAATCAGTAACTGTCAGTTTACCTTCTATAATTATTTCTGTATGAAAAGTAAGCATCTATGACTATAAGGAAATATGTGTTGTTCTTAGCTCCACATAGATAAAGCAAAATATGAGATTGTAATAGTAAATGAACTTAATATTGCTGTAGCACATACTCTTATTCTAAAATCCGCCATTATTATGTATCATACTGTTAAAACTCACCGAAAATTATTGTTTTGCAATATGCTTGACCGTCTTATAATATAAGGTAGTTAGAAGTTTGCCAAAACTGTCATTTTCAGATTCAGTTACAATTTTGTATTTCACAAATGCATAGAAACACCTCCACAGAGTTTACTAGAAATGTGTCCATAGGACACGGGTGCCCACACACTCCACTGTTTTGCCAATCTTATGACTCTAGGTCAAATATGTTTTGGCTACATGTGCCACAAGTTGAAAACTAAAAATCTTTTACTAAGTAAAGGGCAAGAACTTTACAAATACTGAATAAATCCACAAGCGATATCGCTAAGGGCATAAGTACACATGCTGACCATCATTCTTGTAAACTTTCAGGCCTACCGGTCAAATACTTTTTTGCAAATTGCAAATTTATACTAAGTCAAGGGAAATAACTCTAACTAAACTGAAAAAATCAACATGCAGTTACCAGAATAACTCTGACAAAACATACCAGGTAATAAAACCACAAGCAAAACCCTAGGTGCACAACTTCACATGCTGATCTCTAACAATAGAAATTAATTACTCTAACAATACTAAATATATCCACACTAAAATACCTAGATGCACAACTACACATCAACATTCCTGTAAAGTTTCATGACTCTAGTTCAAATACTTTTTGATTTACATGTGACACAAGTTGAAAATTGCAAATTTTTACTACGTCAAGAGCAATAATTCTAAAAATACTAAATATATTGACACAAAAATACCCAGGTGCACAACTACATATGCTGATCAACATTTTTGTAAAGTTTCATGACTTTAGGTCAAATACCTCTTGAGCTTCATGCGACACAAGTTGAAAATTGCAAAGTTTTACTATCTTAAGGGCAATAACTCTAAAAATTAAAAATATATCCACAAGAAAATACCCAGGTGCACAACTACACATGCTGATCAACATTTCTGTAAAAATTCATGACGTTAGGTCAAATACTGTTTGATCTACGTTTGACACAAAATGAGAACGAAGGACGGATGGATGTACGGACAGACAGACGGACAAGGGTAAATCTAAATCCCCTCCCCCTAAAGTGGGGGCACGAAAAGTAACAAATGGTAAGTTAACGATATGTTAACATGTCAGTTAGTCAGTTTAAAACCTAAATCAGACCATATTAAATTTTACTTCTTTTTAAATAATTTATACTTACATCACCGACAACGTACACATGACCATTGGGGCATCCTGTAACAAAAGTCAGGCTATATAAAATTCTTGTAAGTAATCTGTCTGAAAATTATATAGATTTTATCATATTATCTTATAACTAGTATATTTTTTTTTCAAAAAAAATTCTTACTCATTCATTTATTTGAAAAATGTATTATAATGAACAGAAAGATCTTTTTTATATAGATATTCTGAATCACATTAATCAGCCTTAATTAATCTTACTATAAAACACAGGGTTACTATCTGCTCCTCTCACTTGATTCCTGGCAGCTAACAAAGCCTCTTTTACATCTTCAAGGTCATCTTGGGGCATGGTGGGTAAATATGAATTCTGTTACAAAAAAGGTACTTAATATCAACCTAACTTCCCAATAAGAAATTGTCACAACTTACTTTTCGAGACTTTTATGATTACCTGCTGAATAATCAACTCCAAATGCCATGCAATTAAGCTCTGCGATTGAAAATTAGATACCAACATTTTTTCGTTTCCTCTGAAACCAATTGTATAAATTAATTCCTTGTAAAGTAAGTAAAGTTAAGAAAAGATTAATAACTGTCATGTCCTCCAAAAATGTAAGCGACACGACCAGGAGCGAGCTGCGACGTGGCCTCAGGAAACAACCCTCCAACAGAAGCTTTATGGTGATGTTGAGGACCTAAGACGGACCACATCCTTCATCGTTGATACTGGCGTAGTCGTGTAATTGCGAATGCAAGTAAGTAAGTAAGTAATAACTGTCATAAAATTTCATAACCTGGAGATGAGGGTGCCCCTTTTTGTGTTCAAGTTTAAGAACCTTACATTGTCCGCCAGGAATATACAGTTTGCAACATTTTAACAATACAATTACTGGTAGTTTTCAAAAATAACACAAACAAAAAAAATTTCATTTAGCATTTTTTGCATGTAAAATTTACATCTCCATTCATAACAGCAGTTATTCATATTTTTCTCAAAACAAATGCAATTTTCTTAATTCAAGGGACTGTAAAATGACATTTTCTAGCTACAATACATTTCACGGTACCTGTACCATGTGAGATTTTACGATATGCGTGGATCAAGAAACAAATATCCCGGAACAACCAAAATTCAATCAGTTAAGCTCTTTCTGGCTAATAATAAAAGTAAGGGCAAATTATACTTTAAATTTATTTTAGCTATTAATGCACCTATTAACGTTTATTTATTTTAAGGTTGGTACATTTTCAACAGGTCTTGAACTTTCTTTGAAAACAATAAAAACGATATGACCCACTTGGGTCACTCATAGGAATATTTTAACATAAATTCAAACAGCAGGGTAATCATCACTGAAGAATTTATTCAAGATAAATCAGGGCTACTAAAATTGTAGAAAATTTCACAACAATCTATTCAACGATTTTCAACAGTTTTTTCAAGAGTTTTAAAAACCTACACTAAATTTAATAACATATGTACAGTGCAATGCATTGGTATATGTATAAAAAGTGCAGTTAAAGGTTTCACCTCTTAGTATGCTTTTTGGGGTGTAAAATAATAAATGCATCCAACCATTACAGCCATTTTACCTTCCCCATTTTATAATATTACCAAATATTGAATCTTGTATAGATATGCCAGGTGGTATCGCTTACAAAAGATTTATTCTACAATCATCAAATGAAATAAACTTGATAACAATTTAAGAATTTATTACTAAGGACCCCAACGTAAAGTCTGATGAATATTTAGTGGTACATATATAAATAAATGTTTTAAATACACCCAAGACTGAGGTAAATGGTAATACTTTTTTTTAAACAAGTGCTATTTTGATATAGTTAAAGTATGAAAATTTACATTGTTTCATGTAAAACGGTTTTTCTGATCACATCTGACAGTAAATCAAGAATAGCATTTCTACAGGAGTGGAAGTTAACACAACATATGACTTTATGCAAATAAATCTGACATGACATCAGCGCTGCAGCATTAAGAATGTATTTGAATTTAGGTTGTGATTGAAAATTAGTTGTTTCGGAATACAATAAAAAAAAACGCGGGTTCATTTCCTTCCTCAACTTTTTAAATATTTGATTTTCTTAATACCTTCAAACTCCAGATCATAGAATGATACAGGAAAACAAATAGTAAATTGACGAAACTATTTGAACGATCACTTGGTTTCATTTTTCGAAAAAGTCATGATTTATTACTCAAAAGCATTTTACGTGTTGGTTCCTCACTAAAATGAGCTAGATTATTAAATTAATTATATATCAAAAATGTTATGGCAGAAAATGAAACATGAACCGTCTTTTGTATTGTTCTTTTTCCATTATTCAGATCATTTAATGTCAAGTTAAAACCCTGTGAATTCGATACAAAAGAAATGCAAAGAAAGAGATATAACTTACAGTATAGTTCTGTGGATTTGTCATCATGGCAATCAAAGGCTGCAACAAAGTACCTGCCCCATTAAAACGTGACATCACACAAAGGTAGTGTACAATGAGGCACTGTAGCCCTTGTGAGCGTAAATTCGCACCCTCAATGACTGCTAAATGTCTGGGAACAAGCTGGTTCATCATCATGGCATTCACCAATGCCTGTAAATAGATTAAAAGTAAATAAGTGAAACATCATGGTTTACCATACGTCTGGTGAATTCCATAATGTTAAGATAAGTTTTAGGCTATAAAGTAATAAAAAAGATCCCAGTTTTATATTAATGAATGTAGTGCCAAATTATAACAATTAATTCTCAAATTGGTCTTCTGACTTAAAATTCACTCACTTGCTAACAAGAGGGTCATGTTGGCTTAACATCGCTCACCTAAATATTTATACTCTTAATGACACGGAACAAGTAAATATTGTTAACTGTCAACGACAGCAGATATAAAATCTTATCCTTAAACTGATATCGCAAAGTTTATATTTGTTTCTGAAATAGTGCACATATAAAAACATAACCGATTTTATTACCAAAGGCAAACAACAGTTACATAAGAAGTCACCGATTGCTATACAAAATAAATGGTTACCTTTGAAGGCTGCTATTAAAATCAATGGTAGATTCACTCATTGTCATGGAATGTTAATGTTTACAAGTCAAGTCTTTGGTCTTTATAAACAAGAGGACCATGATGGCCCTGAAGTCGCTCACCTGTATATAGCCCCCCCCCCCGGAGCGGGGCCAGTTTTAACCCCAGGGCTTTTATTTGAACAAATTTGGTAGACACCCATTAGAAGATGTTTCATGCTAAACATCTAAGGTCTTGCTCGTTGGGTTTTTTAAAAAAAGATATTTTAAGTTTTTTCTTTACACATAAAAATTATATTTAAAAACACCCCTGGGGCTGGGCCAGCTTTGACCCCAGGGCTTTTATTTGAACAATCTTTGTAGACACTTACTAGAAGATGTTTCATGCTTAATATCTAAACTCTAGCTATTCGGACTTTTCGAAGAAGATTTTATGTTTTTGTTATACACATTTAAGGAAAATCAATGTCCCCCGGGGCGAGGCCAATTTTGACCCTAGGGCTCTTATTTGAACAAACTTGGTAGACATCTATTAGAACATGTTTCATGCTAAATATCGTAGCTCTATCTCTTTGGGTTCTTTAAAAGAAGATTTTTAAGTTTTTACTATATTCATATAGGAAAAATCAATGACCCCCTGGGGCGGGGCCAATTTTGACCCCAGGGCTCTTATTTGAACAAACTTGGTAGACATCCATTAGAACATGTTTCATGCTAAATATCTTAGCTCTAGCTCTTTGGGTTCTTTAAAAGTTTACTATATGCATATAGGAAAAATCAATGACCCCTTGGGGCGGGGCCAATTTTGACCCAAGGGCTTTTATTTGAACAGACTTGGTAGACACCATTAGAAGATGTTTCATGCTAAATATCTTAGCTCTAGCTCTTTAGGTTCTTTTAAAGAAGATTTTTTTAAGTTTTTACTATATACATAAAGGGAAAATTAATGACCCCCTGGGGCGGGGCCAATTTTGACCCCAGGGCTTTTATTTGAACAAACTTGGTAGACACTCACTAGAAGATCTTTCATGCCAAATATCTAAGCTCTAGCTCTTTGGGTTTTTTAGAAGAAGATATTTAAAGTTTTTTCTTTTGGTTGCCATGGCAACCAGAGTTCTGCATGGAATTAAATTCTTTGAACAACTTTGTTAAGGCTTCACACAAGGAACATCCCTGTTAAGTTTCATTATGATCTGCCTTATGGTTTCAGAGGAGATGTCGTTTTAAAAGTGTGAACGGACAGCGGACGACGTACGACGTATACGACGGACGAAGAGTGATCCTAATAGCTCACCCTGAGCATATGCTCAGGTGAACTAAAAATAACAGCTTGCTATGAAAAGGTTGATGGCTGCTATAAAGTCACTTACTTGCTATGAAAACTAAGCTTTAGCTCTTGTACATTTGAAGAAGAATTTGTTTTTCTGTAATGCATACATGTAAATAAGTCTGTGTAAAATGAGTCGCCCTAGGACAGGACAATTGTTCATCCAAGTTTTTGTCTTCTGGTTGCCATGGAAACCAGAAATTTTTAAAGAGCTTCATGCCAGGAACATTCCTGCTCAGTTTTAGCAATATTGGCCTATTGGTAAAGAAGATGTTGCTTTCAGAAAAAGTTTGACGCCATTAAAGACGCATGGCGGATTCAGAGTGATCCAAAAAGCTCACCTTTGAGCACTTTGTGCTCAGGTGAGCTAATAAAAACCAGAAAAGATTCAAAAAGACAAAAATACATTTGAGTGTTATTACCTTATTTCTGACTTCATCACTAGCACTAGTTTCAATGAATTGTGTTATAGTAGCCTTTACCTGGGAATAAAAAAAAATGGCATTTATACATTTACATCTAGCCTGCAAATAATTGTTAAAATAGACAATAAAATGCTAATTTATGTGTTTATAACTATGTAAAAAGATCAGTATATTGGCATTTGACCAAAACAAATGGTGACTGAAATGGTTTCAGTAAAAAATAATGTTATATTTTGCCACAATTGTTTTTAGTTATATAATCTATTTGATCCTAAAATTGATCCTCGCTTTGATCCATTTACTTTTGTATTTGTTTTGTTATTTGTTGATTTTATCCTAAAACAGGTTGGTTTCTTTGCAAATATGCAATTATTTATATTTCGAATATTTACCATTTAATTCTAGCATAATACGATCAGTTTTAGTTTTATAAAACAATGAAAATAAAATCAGGATCAACTGATCCTGATCTTTTATTTATGAACGCGGGGCCTGATGCTCAAATGAGGATCATCAATAATCCTAAGTTTGAAAAGCATATCTTACTACGATATGACTATTCATGTAAAAGGAAGGAAAGTTACAAATTTAAATAAGTTTTGATCAATAAAAATATAATTATGTTTTATTTCTTAAACTGATTTCAATGTATACAGATCTTTTTGTATGAATGTCACAAATTGTTGGATGATTAAAACAATATATGTTGTAAGGAAACTAAGAAACGTGTATATTATTAGTTATAAAGATCGTTGACGGGTTATACTGCCCTATATAAACGGCTATCTGTAAATATAATCCGAGCAACTAGGCGAGGGTTATATTGCAAACAACCGTTTATATAGGGCCATATATAACCTGACAACAATCTTTCTAACGAATTTATAATACCGCAAGCATCATTTTTTAGAGAAAAAAGTAAGATTTCGTCATGAATTGACAGTAGACGTGTTTATAAAACTATAAAAACGTCACGATTATTCAATGAAAAACGACGTTACAAACGTGCAGTATTATATAATTTCAGTTAACTGCATGTAAGTAACATTTTTCATTTTAACATACAGGGTCTTCAACTGACTGATTTACTATATTAGCATAGACATTTAATAAGCATGTAATTGATTGACAATTAGTTAACAAAAATGACAATTTTAAGTTGAATATATATACTTGTTGTGTAAGTTTCCTTTGATTTTGTGGGTACAAATATGAGCTAGTGATTTCCCTATGAACAGCAAGCTGTAAAAATGTCTCAGCTCTTCTTCCTGCAGTATGAAGTTCCTAGAAAATAAAAAAAATTCATCTTATTGATAGTCCAGCTAAATGTATACCATGATTAAAGTGATGATAAGTTTATAAATATATCGCAATATAAAGCAAAACCTTCGGTTCTTCCTAAAGCTGCGAAGCATTGAGTATTTAGATTATATTCTTAGAGTCTCATTATAAGTGCCCCTCTGATAAATATTCAATGTATACATAATACTTAATGTGCACTTTTTTACATTAATTTAAGGAAAGGTAAATATATACAAAACACTTACATTTACTTCGATTACGAAATAGGAGAATAATAAATTTACCTGCATAATTTCCTCTAGGTGTTCTATACTCTCTCCGATAACTACTTTTGTTAGAGCTTCTCTCACTTGCCTGTAACTTTCACCACACACAATATATCTATCTGATACCTCAACTACCTACAACAACACAACCACAGCATAAAAACACATCAAAATAATTTACACTAAACCACATTCATTGTCATTATTTTCTTTGTATCATACATGATAATTATAATTATGGTCTATTTCATGTATTCAAGGTTTGGGAAGACAATGGTTTCATCCATAGTAAAAGTAGATCAGTTATCAGAACAAGTTTAACTCTTTAAACAACGAGAGGACTTTTTGTAGTTGTGGAATATTTGTTTGATTCGAAAATGTTTAATAAATAGGCAGAATAGTCTTGTTATCGTCTTTTTTCGCAGTTTCCATAAAATCAAAATTGGAAAAATGGGAAGGGTTGGGTACAAATTCCTGGGGCATATTATATACCCCGGGAACTAACGGGGTCCCGGCAAAAATTTTTGGGGTTTCTGAAAAAAAAGCGGGAAAAGAACTGGGTGAAAGGGCCCAAATTTTAACGGCTAAATTTTTATTAAAATATTGTTTATGTCTTAAAGTATTTTAATTTTTTTGTTGTTTTTTTTAAACGATTTATGTGTTCAAATAAAAAGATTGTTTAAGGTTCCTTGATCTAAACTGTTTTAAAAAAAAATTTTAAAATTTGGGTTTTAATTTTTTCAAACAAAAATTTAAATTTAAATTTGATAAAGTAAAAAGGGAAAAAACCCCCACTGTGGGGTTGGTGGGCCTTTCAATAACTAATTTCATTTTTTTTTCAAGTCGCGAAAAATTTTTGAATGTTAACAAAATTTTCGGGGGCGAAATGTTCTACAAATTTTTTAAAAAGGATATTGGGGTATTTTTATTATTTAAAAACAAAAATTTGAAAAAGAGTTACCAAATCCCCCCCGGGGGAAATTTTTAGAAAATAAAAAAAGGGGCATTTTTAAAAAATTGAAGTATGGATTAGGCCCTTTGCCCTTTGATCAATGTTTGTTTTGCAAATGAACAATTTTTTTAAAGAAATTTGTAAATTAAAGGGTTTTTTAAAATTTCATGTTCCTTTGCCTTTGTGTGTTGATTGGAGGGTGGGGGTGAAAAGGTTTTTGTTTTTGAATATGTTTTATTATACTTTTTGGTCCCAAAGTATTTTAAAAATTTCCCTTCTTGGAGTTTTAGCTCGGCCCAAAAAATTTTTCCCCTATAAAGCTATGTAATTTTTTTTGCCTTTTGTGTGATTGGGGGGAAAGGGCCATTTTTTGCGCCCGGGAATCTCTTATTTTTTGTGTTTTGTGCCAAAGTTTTTTTTAAAATTTCTTGTCTAGGGAAAATTTTTTGGGAAATGGACACAAAAAAACCCCTTTTTAAAACCTTTGTAAATTTTTTGCCCTTCTGGTGTGACCTTGCCCTTGGAGGGGGGCCCCACGTGTTTGGGGTATTTTTTCTTGGGTTGACTTTTGTGTATTTTTAAAACCCCCTTAAAATTTTGGGAAAAATTTAAATGGACGGGAAAAACAAAATATCCCTTAAAAAAAAGACTCTTTTAAACCTTTGCCCTTTCTAAGTGTGCCCTTAAACTTGGGGTAGGGGTGAGGGTTTTTACACCTGTTTAAAATTGTCTTATTTTGCAAACCTTTTTGGCCCTAGTTATTTAAAAACCCCAAGAAGTTCTGATCGACAAAAAATATCCCTTAAAAGAAACTAAAATAATCAATTTAACCTCAAAAGGTGTGCCCCTTAATTGGGAGGTGGGGGTTTCGGTGGGCATAACCGTTCTTATTTTATTTTGCTATTTGGGGCAATTTCCCAACCCCTTTGATCTTAAAAAATTTTAGTCCCGGCCCCAAAAAATATCCCCCTGTAACAGACTATGTTAATCTTTTCCCCAAGTGTGACTTGCCTTGGGAGGTGGTGCCCCGGTTGTTGCAATTACCCCTTTTTTATAAAAATTGTGGCAGTTTTACAACCCTTCAAAAAAAAAGTTAGGGACGGACCAAATTTAATCGAAATTTGACTTGAATGAGCAATGCGGCTTGACCCTGAAGAAGGGGTTGGTTGTTGCAGCATGACCAATCGTCTTATTATAACAAACATTTGTGTCAAGTTATTTCAGATTCCTTTGATAAATGACAAAGTTATGGACCGGACACGAAAGTGTGACGGATGGATGGACGTACTAACAAAATGGTACTTATGTGACTTTGATCTTTTTGGCCGTTTTTAGTCACACAAGGCTTAAAAAAGACACAAGTAAAAACGGAATGAATAGGATCAAAGAGAATTTACTGTTACCAGTTGTTCTCCAAGTCACACAAGTATCTCTGGGTTCGTACGGACAGACAGATAGACGGAGCCTATTACTATATCCCCCTTTTTTCTTTGAAAAGGCGGGGGACAATTAAATGAAATAAATCAAAGTTTCAAAATTTACAAACAAGTAACATACTTGATCTCGGTTTAAATCCTTCATTCTGATCCACCTTAAAAATGTTGCATGGCTACGGCATATTGCCTGATACACATCTACACCGTAAAATCGACACAGGTGCTTCACCAGGTAAATTCTGTTAATGAAAGACAATGAGTTCCGAGAATTTTATATTTCCAGCCACAGTATGGTTATAAACAATTTATAAAATATCATGCCCACGCCTCACTGATTTAAAAATTTGGTTCATAATAAAAATAATTGTATTTAAATTTTTTTGCGTTTCAAAAAATTGTTTTGTTTTTTCCCGTTTTTTAAAAAATATTTTCGAATTGAAATACGCCCAAGTATTAAATAATATTAAATTAAAAAACAAATGTATTTTTTTACTTAAAAGTTTTTTAGCCCCTTATGGCATTCTTACAGCTGTTCACGATGTCTGTGGGAATGTTTTTGGGTCCCTCGTGTATCTATTTTCTGTTTGTGTTTAAAAGCAAAAACATAAACATTAATAAAAAAGCCTTTTTAACTTAACAATACGGTTACAAAATAAGACAATACTGAAATACCAACATTTACTCCCATTTATTTTTCTACCTTGTCTTTTAAAATTTTATCTTAACGTTTTCCCTTTTATTTTCTCTTTTTATTTTTTTGTTCTGTTCTTATGCAAATATGCTATATATTGGGCTGCAACGGGACCCTTCAAATTGGAAACCCCAAAAATTCCCCACTTTGATTCATTAATTTTAATTCTGCCTAGTTGAGTTTTTTGATGCATACTTCCCCTGTCTTCCCCAGCATGATTTGCTTTTGTGGGCTTTCCCTATAAAAATGTATTAATTTTTTTATATTTAAAAAAAAATTTAAAAAACAGAGATATCACTAGGCATCATCCCCCCAACAGAACTTTTTGAAATAATTGGTCTTAAAAAAAGTTTAAAATAAACCTTACTAAAAAATAAGTTTGAATTTTAAAAAAATAATTTAAATTTTGAACCCAAAAAGCAAAAAACCCGTTTTTATTTCTTCTCTCTGTTTTGTAAGAAACCTTTTTTTATTTTAAAAAAACAGTCCCCCTTGACCCGGGGGGTAAAAATGTGACAAACCGGGGTTTTAATAATTTGCTTATACAAAAGCAATTTATTTTTGGGAAAAAACTATCCCTACAGGTTAGCCCAGCAACTTTAAAGGGCCTTGGGCTATTCACTAAAAGTTTCAATTTTTTCATTATTTTTTGAAAATTTTTGTAAATTCTTTAAAATGTCACAGGAAAAAGTTTGTAAAGAAAGACAAACGACGGGCTGAAAGCACTTAAAATTAAAATTTGAAAATCCCTGTTACCCCAAAAAATAACATTATTAAAAGCAAACTTCTTAAAGAGGAGATAACTCTTGAAATAAAGACAGTGTGGCCATACCACGTGACATTGACGTCATTTTCGGCATCATTTCCAAGACAAATTACGCTCGATTCGGAAAAGAAAATAGCCGTAAATATTTTATTTCTGTACCAATTTCTTTGAGATATGCACCAGTCTACGGGGAAAAATATAAGCTTTCCACAGAATATTGGATCTTTGTCAGTTTATAAGCCGTTTTATCAAACACTTTGCATAACCTTGGAAGTTGCTTGTATTAGAGCGGGCTTCAGTTGCAAGCTATTTCGTTTTCTAGCGTTATCTGGTCTACGTCATGATTAAAAAGTCAGGTTTACATCAACCGGGAGTACGGAAGGCAAAACTGTACCTAAATATGTTCATATTTTTATTTTGAATGACATAAATCTTAAATTTTTCTTCAATTGTCAATTTTGGCACCAGTTCCAAGTCGAAAAAAAAAGGACTACAGTTTAAAGCAGATTTTAGAATCCGTTCCAAATGTAAAGCAACATGCCTACCGTTCTCTTTCTAAAATTTAGTTTTTCATTGTTGATCTTTCACAGAGAGATGGTGAAAAAACTGATTGTTCCTAAAAGCAATAACACTTACTTGTATCGCAAAAGTACACGTCAAATCACGTAGATTTAGTCCTGTCGGAAAATAATATTTTGGTTTCGTTTTGAAGATGTTTAAAGTATTGCTCATCTTATCCTATGTAGTAAAATGTGTTTTATTCTATTTCTCAATGGCGAAATTGATAAGAAATGTATGTGCTCTCAGTGAGAGAAAGAGTTAAAATAATAAAAAAAGAAACACTTTTGTATGCTATGGAAAGGGTTACACTTTAGTTAACGCGAGTGTTGTAAAGCTTAAGATATTTTTTCAGTTTATTTTTGTAAAGAGTAACTGACAAACACTGACACTCGTGAATGTGACGAATAGGTTCTTCTGTCTTCAAAAGAGAGACTTTTAAAAAGTATGTATTTTTCTGGAATTGTTGTATAATAAATTTCTAGAGTTTGATAAACGAAATCACAATTTGAACTTGGAAGTGATTCTCTATTTATAAAAAAGACCTAAAATAGCCATGAATAAGAACGAGAATGGACGCCATGTGGAGTAAACAAAGTAGAAAATAGTAAACAGATAAATGATTTTACAAACCAACAGCCATCGATCACAGTCAAATTTCTTGAAACAAAACATTCAAAAAGACGGAAATAACAATGATTATCAATAATTATTTAAATTTACATTAACATCTGTAATTAGCAACATCGGCAAGATCTACGACTGGGGTCCATATGCCACTGATGCGTCCATTGAATAATTGATAGCTAACATAAGCTTAGTAAAATTACGATTACATTTGAAGAGTATATTCAATTTTTATCCTTCAACTGTCAAATGACTTACTTCTTTATTTACATATTTGATAATTCACTTATTTAGTATATGCGTCATGTTTGTCATTTTTTAGATTTTAATGTTTGGTCCTTTTTTAAATCTTAAAATGCCACAAAAAGCCTGTTGAGGACATCTGCAGGTCATGCCGTGTGCAATAATCCATGCATTTACAGCCAATGACTACATCGATAAGAAATAGTCCCAAATAGCCCTATCGTTTTTATTCAGTTGAAAGAGACATTATTGTTAAAAAGTTCTCCTCGATTTAAATGTTTTCAAACCATAAATATTCCGTTCCCTTCCTCTCTTTACAATGCATATTGGTGAGCTCTCTGATAAAGCTGAGTTGACTGATATAATTAACTAAATTTGTCAGATATGCAGTTTATCAACAGAAATAAATGCAAATACAAAATAGATAGTGTTTAAAAGTGTGTTTAATAGTGTTCTTAAGTGAACGAAGTTATATCCAGTTCACGAAAAACGGTTACCGTGGGTATGAAAACAGGATGTAAAAATATTTTTTATCAACGAGTGCCACTGTGTTACAAAGCTGAATCTATCATACCAAAACATTGCTACAGGTTCTTTATATATATGTGTGGTTATACGTATAAATAACTCTTTACAAAAGAAAAACCTTTGACTTTAAATTGCCGCGTTGAGGCGTAACCCTTTTCACAGCATACAAATCGAAGTGATCCTGAATGTGCACGTTCATTGGACAGGCTAGCTAAGTCAATCCGAGCCTGCAACATTTTCAATTTTGCCGTTTTGGGCAATATTTAGGGTTTCTGTTTTCAATTCCGCGTTTAATATTGCTACATGACACAAATAGATTTTTCATAATCACTACCGTGAAAGAACAATGATTAAAGAGCAAATCAATTTCTTTACAAATGCAGACAACAAGTTTACGACTTTTAAAATCACTTATAGCGCAGCGAGAAAAAATTATTTAGATATTCATTTGTGTTTATGTAAATCGTATAGTAAATAAAATGTTTTTCATGGTTAACATAATTATAGAAAGAGAACGAAAGGCATGTTGCTTTGCATTTGGAACGGATTCTAAAATCTGCTTTAAACTGTAGTCCTATTTTTTCGACTTGGAACTGGTGCCAGAATTGACAATTGAAGAAAAATTTAAGATTTATGTCATTCATAATAAAAATATGAACATATTTAGGTACAGTTTTGCCTTCCGTACTCCCGGTTGATGTAAACCTGACTTTTTAATCATGACGTAGACCAGATAACGCCAGAAAACGAAATAGCTTGCAACTGAAGCCCGCTCTAATACAAGCAACTTCCAAGGTTATGCAAAGTGTTTGATAAAACGGCTTATAAACTGACGAAGAGCCAATATTCTGTGGAAAGCTTATATTTTTCCCCGTAGACTGGTGCATATCCCAAAGAAATTGGTACAGAAGTAAAATATTTACGGCTATTTTCTTTTCCGAATCGAGCAACATTTGTCTTGGAAATGATGCCGAAAATGACGTCAATGTCACGTGGTATGGCCACACTGAAAGATGCAATTTCATAAAAAAATTTCAGGTCTTTTTGTTTTATCACAAATATTGTTATATTTGCCATGTTTTAAGCCTATTTGTTGACATGGTAACCAATTTTTTCAAAATAGGAAAAAAAGAGAAGACATGCATAATCTCCAGACTGCCATCTACACATATGTCATATTTCATAAAAATATTTCGAGTAAATTTTGAGTATCACTGGATTCAGTTCATGTGTAAAATTTGTCATATTTTCAGTCTATTTGATGCCATGGCAACCAGAATTTTCAACATAGGAAGAAAAGAAAAAGACATGCATATAATCTCCAGACTGCCATCTGTACTTTTTGCGCTATCACTGGATCCAGTTTATGTGTAAAATTTACCATATTTTCAGTCTACTTGTTGCCATAGCAGAATTTTCAACATAGGAAGAAAAGAAAAAGACGTGCATGATCTCCAGACTGCAATCTACCCATATATCAAGTTTCATTGCCCCTTATTCTATTGTTACGGAATGAACTCTATTGTTCCCTTTTGTTTTGTTTACTGTTAGATGGCCCCCTAACCCTATTTGGTTGCTCGGACGGACAGACGGACGGACGTCTGACCGATTAAGAAAAAAGTGCCATTTCTATTGTTATTTTCTTTTGTTTAATAGAGGGCCATGACCCCTTATTCTATTGTTACGGAATGAATTCTATTGTTCTCTTTTGTTCTGTTTACAGTTAGATGGCCCCCTATCCCTATTTCAGTAGTGCAGACAGACGGACGGACGGACGGTCGAACGGAGGGTAAACCTAAAGTCCCCTCCGGTTAACCGGTAGGGGTCTAAAAATTGATTACAATACCCCATTCCTAACTCTAGTTATTGTCCAGAAAGCCTTTTTTGTTGAACTTATCTTGTCCCCAGGATTTCTAAATGCAATACCATCCGGATATTTATATAAGCTTACTATATACCGAGTTTGATTACAATATCTCAATCCTTTCTCTAAGTTTTGTGCGGAAAACATTTTTAGTAACAGTGATCTTGACCTTGACCCAAGGGAGTCCATATGCAATACAGACATAAGCATATAAGCTTGCTATAAGCCAACTTTGATTATAATATCTCTTTCTTATTTTCATCATAAGATCTACATAAAAGAAATAAGAAGATCTGAACTTCAGATTGATGAGAAAAGTAAACCTTCACCTCACTTTTAGTAAAGGCTGTTACTCATACTACATACAGAATGAGTTAACATCGTTTCACGCCAATGCCTTAAAATTCAACTTTTCGTATAAAGTCTAGGTATAAAATGAAAGCTAAACATAAATCTTACCTCTAGGCACTGTATGACAAGCAGGCAAAGTTCAACATAATGCTGCTCCTGGTCCGGTGAATCCTGTCGAATGAATGCTGCCGCCTCTCTTAAATATCCCTCCAAGTTTTCAGTAACATTTTCCTCGCTAAATATTTAACAAAAGTAAGAAAATATGACATAAATTAAATATAACAAAATTATGATAACAAAATCACACATTGAATGGTTGAATTACAGTATAAAAGAGATAACAAGAGCCACCGCCGGGCAGGGGCAACGCTCGACTTTTTACTTTTTCTAAACGCAAACATAGAAAGGTTTGAACATATCTTAACGTTTCCTTTTTATAAATTTAGTTGGTCTGTCTTGTCACATTAGTTTTGTTTATCTATTTTGTATATATATATGAATAGAAACACGCAATTCAATAAAAAGAAACACGCAATTTCTAAAAATAGAAACATTACGCAATTTCTAAAAATAGAAACATTACGCAATTTCTAAAAATAGCAACATTACGCAATTTCTAAAAATAGAAACATTATGCAATTTCTAAAAATAGAAACATTACGCAATATCTAAAAATAGAAACATCAATTTCTAAAAATAGAAACATTTCGCAATTTCTAAAAATAGAAACATTACGCAATTTCTAAAAATAGAAACATTATGCAATTTCTAAAAAAAGAAACATTATCCAATTTCTAAAAATAGAAACATTACGCAATTTCTAAAAATAGAAACATTACGCAATTTCTAAAAATAGAAACATTACGCAATTTCTAAAAATAGAAACATTACGCAATTTTTTATGCAATTTCTAAAAATAGAAACATCAATTTTTTATAAATAGAAACATTACGCAATTTCTAAAAATAGAAACATTACGCAAATTCTAAAAATAGAAACATTACGCAATTTCTAAAAATAGAAACATTACGCAATTACTATAAACAGGAACATTACGCAATTACTAAAAATAGAAACATTACGCTAAAAATAGAAACATTACGCAATTTCTAAAAATAGAAACATTACGCAATTTCTAAAAATAGAAACATTACGCAATTACTAAAAATAGAAACATTACGCAATTACTAAAAATAGAAACATTACGCAATTTCTAAAAATAGAAACATTACGCAATTACTAAAAAAAGAAACATTACGCAATTTCTAAAAATAGAAACATTACGCAATTTCTAAAAATAGAAACATCAATTTCTCAAAATAGAAACATTACGCAATTTCTAAAAATAGAAAAATTACGCAATTACTAAGAATAGAAACATTACGCAATTACTAAGAATAGAAACATTACGCAATTACTAAGAATAGAAACATTACGCAATTCTATAAATAGAATGTTGTTGTTGTTGTTGTTGTTGATGATGATGATGATGATAGATCTGTTCTGTTATGATATGAAGTTGATCCCTTCAATAATAGCAAAGATACAGTCAGTTACCGCCAAAACAATGAAAATTTCAATAATTTGACCTTCAAAGACAATGTCATTAATGAGTGAAGGTCAATGTCTTTCGGTATATTTTTAACAGTTATCTCTGAAGATTATTATGTTCAAGTTTCAAGACAATCCATTGAAAAATAACAAAGTTACAGCCAATAATAGCCAAAAAAATGAATATTTCAATAATTTGACCTTCAAAGTCAAGGTCATTTATGAGTGAAGGTCAAGGTCTGTCTAGTTATTTTTAAGGGATATCCCTGAAGATAATTATGTTCAAGTTTGAAGACAATCCATTCAAAAATAACAAAGTTACAGCCAATAATTGCCAAAAAAATGAAAATTTCAATAATTTGACCTTCAAAGTCAAGGTCATTTATGTGTGAAGGTCAAGGTCGGGCTAAATATTTTTAAGGGATATCCTTGAAAATTATTATGTTCAAGTTTGAAGACAATCCATTCAAAAATAACAAAGTTACAGCCAATAACAGTATGAACAAGCAAAAATTGGACTTTTAACCTTGAAGGTCAAGGTCATTTATGGATGAAGGTCAAGGTTAGTGTGGTCTACTGAAAGGTCTTGTCCCAAGGGATGTTGTGGCCAAGTATGAAGACAATACACCAAGAAATAAAAAAGTTATGATCCAGGTACAAGTTTGCGGACGGGAACGGCAACGGCAACGCCGACCCGACTGTAACAATACCTCTACTGTTTTTTTTCAAAAAAAAAAAAAAGTCGAGCTAAAAAACTACAAAAACAAATAAAACAAAACAACGTAATTAAACAGTGTATGGCCTTAGTGAAATATATTTCAATATTATATCACTGGTCAAGTCCGGAAGTTTATACATACAATTTTGGCGCAGAATCTAGTAACATACTAAATACATGTACCAATCAGTCATAAACTTAATTAGACAAATATGTGAATTTCAATCTATTTGTATATTTAACAATTAGTAATAAACAAGCAATTATCATAGTATTGCAAGCAATCCATAAGTCCCCTACCGGTTAGAACCCCATCAACATTCTGAAGGGTCATTGGTGTTATGTATGCAACATATTACATGTATATAATTTATATCTGACCAGTTGGTATTTCCAATATTATGATTGTTCTATTTTTAGAACATGGACTACATGTATGTACTAGAACTTTCTTAACTGTTGTAGAAAATGCCAGATTATGATTCATGCATTATATTTAGATAGAAATTTTCGGAATGTTCTTTATTGTTGAAATTGCTAGATTATGAGAACATAATAGACTTTTCTGGAATGTTCCTAGTTTATATATATATATTACGGGATATTTTTCATTTCTTTTACCTTTTAAGTCATCAGTGATCTTTTAAGTCATCAGTTACTTTTTAAGTCATCAATATATTTGGAGTATTATTCAACTTGGATATTAAGTGAATTATTGGAACCCGTTCGTGCCTGAATAATGCACGGAAGGGCACCTGAGGTCTTCCTCCACCAGTAAAGCTGGAACGTCGCAATATGACTTATACTGTGTCGATGTGACGTAAAACCCAAAAACAAACAAACAAACAAGAATTATTGGAGCTTGGATTTTATAATAAATTATTCTTGTCGATTTTATTGTGGGAATTTATTCTAAAGTGTTCTTGGATTTAACTTGGATTTAACTGTGCTATTCAAAAAGGATCATTCCAGGATCAGACTAGAAATTTAAGATTTTATTTTTATTTGGACTTCAGGTATTTGTAAACATAATTTGTTATTTTATTTTTTCTTTAATATTTTTTCTGAAATAAATTTGTTATTGTTACAAGTTTGTTGCTGGCTTTTCTTTCTCGTTACGCCTGGCTCGTAACAGAAATTGGGGGCTCGTCCGGGATTGAATATTTCTTTTTGGCTACATTATTGGAAATTATTACCGTTTATTTTACATTTTATTATTACCGTATTTATTCATCTGAGTTGATATCATAGTTGTTCTATTAAGTGTGCCTTTCAATTCTGATTTTTTTTTTAAACACACCATATTTAAGTTTAAAACCAGCAGCAAGCAGTCATGTCTTTTGATTTAGAAAAGTTTGTAGCTGAACCTTCCCAGGATGTATTAGATTTGGCTAAGAAAACTGATTTGCTTGATCTTGCAAAAAAGTTTAATTTATCAGAAATTAAATCTTCAATGCGTAAACAAGAAATTAAAAATCTTCTGATTCATTATTTTGCGGATGAAGATATTTTTGGACAAGATGCACATTCTCACATTGTTGAAAAACACTCTGAAATTTCTGAAATAAAAATAAAAGAGCTTGAACTTTAATTTAAATTTGAACTAGAGAAAATGCAGCTAGAAAAAGAAAGGGAAGAAAGACAGTTAGAAAAAGAAAGGGAAAAAAGACTGTTAGAAAAAGAAAGGGAAGAAAAAGAAAGGGAAAGACAGTTTGAAAAAGAAAGGGAAGAGAGAAAATTAGAAAAAGAAAGGGAAGAGAGAAAATTAGAAAAAGAAAGAGAAGAGAGAGTATTTCAGTTGTGAATGAGAGAATTTGAAATCAAAGAGAGAGCAAATCAGTTTGAACAGAGAATAAATTCAAAATTTGATGTCACTAAAAATATTAGGCTTGTTCCACCTTTTCAAGAAAAAGAAGTTGATAAGTATTTTCTTCATTTTGAAAAGGTTGCTGAAAATTTAAAATGGCCAAGAGAGCACTGAACATTACTTTTACAGAGCGTCTTAATTGGTAAAGCTCGTGAAATCTATACACAACTTACTGTTGAACAAAGCTCTAATTATGATAATGTAAAAGAATTAATTCTGAAAGGTTATGAGTTAGTACCAGAGGCCTACAGGCAAAAATTCAGAAATTCTAAGAAAGAAATTGGTCAAACCCATGTCGAATTTGCAAGAGAAAAAGAACAACTTTTTGATCGATGGTGTCTATCTAAGAAAATTAATAAAAATCATGAAAAGCTCAGACAGCTCATGTTGGTTGAAGAGTTTAAACGTTGTATTCACTCTGATGTTAAATCTTTCTTAGATGAAAAACAGGTAGAAACTTTAGAAGAAGCTGCCCGTCTAGCTGATGATTATTCTTCAACCCACAAAGTCTCATTTATAAATAAAGGGAAGTCCACACCCTCACATTTTAATTCCAAGTTCAGTTCTGGTAATTTATCTGGCTCATCTAGTCAGTCAAATACTCCCAAACCAAAGTCATCTGATGAACATAAAGGTCATAATCCCTTATCTCGTCCTACATGCAATTATTGCAAGAAAACTGGACATCTTATTTCTGATTGCTTTACCTTGAAAAGGAGGCAACAGCAACGTGATGAGGCCAAACCCACAAGTCTTACCACTTCAAGGTCTGAACCTCAGTCTTGTATTGATAACAATGCAATTTTGAAGGTCAAAGAACCCAAGTCTGTATCTATAATGGAGATTTATGAACCATTCCTTTCGGAAGGTTCCGTGTCACTTATCGGTGTAACTTGCCCACCTACTCCTATTAAGATTTTAAGAGACACAGGAGCTTCTCAATCTCTTATTTTAGCAGATACACTGCCTTTTTCTGAGAAGACTTCTTCTGGATCTAGTGTCCTTATTCAAGGTGTAGAGTGTGGTTTTTCCAATGTCCCTCTCCATAATATTTATTTGTCCTCAGATTTGGTAACTGGGCCGGTGGCTGTAGGTATAAGATCTTTCTTACCCTTTAAAGGTGTTCATTTATTGCTAGGTAATGACTTAGCTGGAGATAAGGTAGTGGTTAATCCACTTGTAACTGACACTCCTTGTGTGGATCAGAAACCTGACCTCATTGAGCAGGAAATTCCTGACCTTTACCCTTCATGTGCAGTTACTCGAGCTATGGCTAAGAAGGCCATTCAAGAAGACAATTATTGTTCAGATATTGACTTTTGCGTTCATTGAACGCCGCCTTTCCTTGTTGATCTTGTTTTTCATATTTTTAGCTGATACTTTTATAGGTCAGTCTTTTGATAATGAAATAATTTTTTCTCTCACTCCTACTCTGCCTGAAACCCAGACAGATTTTTCAATATCTGATTTTTCTACACCAAGATCTAAAGATCAAGGTCATGACACGCTGTCAAGGTCACAGCTTATCCAGGAACAACAAAATGATCCTGAGATTTCAGTCCTTTATCAAAAGGCTTTTAGTGAAGATGAAGCTTTACAAGTCCCTGTTTGTTATTATGAAAAGAATGGGATTTTAATGAGAAAATGGCGACCGCCCGATGTCCCTGCTGAAGAGGAGTGGACTGTTAATCACCAAATTGTGGTCCCTAAATCATATCGCCAGGAAATATTAAGCTTGGCTCATGAAACACCCATGGCAGGTCATTTAGGTGTAAATAAAACCTACCATAAAATTCTCAGTCCTTTTTATTGGCCTGGCCTTAAAGCAGATGTATCTAGGTACTGTAAATCTTGTCATACTTGTCAGATGGTTGGAAAACCTAACCAGACAATACCTAAAGCTCATTTACAGCCTATTCCTGCATTTGATGAACCTTTTAGTAGAGTTATTATTGATTGTGTAGGTCCATTACCAAAAACTAAATCAGGTTCTCAGTACTTATTAACTATTATGTGTGCTTCTACGCGCTTCCCTGAAGCTATTCCTTTAAGGAATATTAAAGCCAAAACTATTGTCAAGGCTCTTGTGAAATTTTTCACTTTTGTTGGTTTACCTAAATCAGTACAGTCTGATCAAGGGTCAAATTTTATGTCTGGTATTTTCCAGCAGGTCATGCATGAGTTAGGAATTACTCAATATAGGTCTTCAGCCTATCACCCTGAAAGTCAAGGTGCATTAGAAAGATTTCACCAGACTCTGAAAAATATGATAAGGTCATATTGTTTTGACACTGAAAAAGACTGGGATGAAGGCATCCATTTATTGTTATTTGCTGTAAGAGAATCTGTTCAGGAATCTCTTGGTTTCAGCCCTTTTGAATTAGTATTTGGTCACACTGTCCGAGGACCCTTAAAACTTCTTAAAGAGAAATTCCTGTCTGAAGATGACATATCTTTAAATTTGCTTCAGTATGTATCAGATTTTCGAAATAGGTTGACTAATATGGAGGCTATTCGTTGCCAAAAATCCATCCTTGTTGATCTGAGTTGAACAGTTTGTTAATGGAAAAAATACAATTGTATTTCTTTGTATGTAAACTCCAATGTTGCATACTGGGATTGAGTTTGCCGATTTAACATTGTAGACATGCATTTCAACAAAATACATTTTGTTAAACGACAAAACATTAACTGATAGTAGCAATACCAAGTGTTCGAATACTCAAAACAGAAGTTACATTCTTAGCTTTACATTGTCGAACCATCATGATTCAGATCAGCATAATCCAGCTTTACACGTTTTTCAATAGGAGATAAAATAAGCTCCTCCCATTTCCCCGCCCACTAAATCATCGTAAATAAACGTATTTTCCGCTCATTTTCGGTATTTACAGTCGGCGACAAGAAGCGGCGTAGTTTCCGTTTATCATACCTTTTAGGTGTTTAGTTACTAAACATAATTCACTTGCATGATTGCCTACAATCAACATCAGCGGACTTTAAAGGAATATAGGCATATAAGTTTTAAAACGTTGTAGACACCACATTTCCTGGAAAAAGAAACTTAAAAAAAACCACCAGGTTACATACTGTCTGAGGTTAAATATTTTCCAAGGAAGTGAAAACGATTGAAAAGACTATATTCAACGACAAATAAATTTTACTGATGGTATTTCAATTTGCATAGGAATGAGTAACATTTACAGTTAAGCTGCTACCTTACCACTTTCAAATTTTCAAGTCAACATCTGATAGAGATTTTGATACGACTAATTACTAATACAGACTAAATTCTGGCTGTTGTCTTTCCTTGTAGTACTATAACATTAGTAACCTTAATTCTAGCGTATGACTTGACAAGAAAAAAACTTTTAACAATAGTAAAATTATAACCAAAGTTGTATGTACCCTTTCGTACATAACTTTTTATTTTTACCATAATTATATTTTCCCATTTTTCCCATTTTGTTTTTCAATAAGTAAAATTTAAATGAGTCCAAAGTTATGTATGTTGATTATCAATTTATGTATACTTTGTTTATTTTATCTCTTAGAAAGCCATCACTTACAAAACTTAATAAATATTCTGTGTAGTATATCATGTACATAAAAGTAGTTCTCTGTTTTTGATCATAAAGACAGCAAATCTAGACAGCAGATCTAGGTAACAGCTAATGACAGCATTTATAAACATATTTTAGAGGTGCTATTGATTCAGCACAATGCATGAAAAGACCTTAACCTACGCCAGCTTACATATATTTAACAAGAAAAGGCTAAATCACATCCTATGACTCAAAATACCTCCCAATGGAGGTAAACAGAGTTGCTAGGATACACTGAATATTTATTTCAACATTAAAATGGGACAAATTCACAAGTTTTGGTTATACAACGGAATTATCGATAGTAAACTTTGCATTGTTTCGTGGTTATACACTTGGTCAAAAATATGAGTTTTTCTACAATCCAACATAGTCCTTTAAAGAAAGAAGGCACAGGCTTATTGTTCAGTTCTCTTTATTCGTGTTGCCAAAAGTGCCTTCCATGTATCGCATTCTAGTACCATGTATCGCATTCTAGTACTATTTGCTGAAGGTAAAAAAAAAGATAAGAGTTTTGCCGTGGCTCACAAAACCCTATCATTGATATCAATGATTAGTGATGTGTGTCATTATATATGGGAAGCATTTCCTTATGTTATTTCACCAACTTTAGTTTTTGCATATTATTATGCTCATTATCAGTATATACGTTGTTACATTTTTACATTATATCTTAACCAATTTTGCATTACTTGAATATCCTGTACTAGAATACGTTTTAACAAAATCAGAGGATGTTCAAAGTCAAGATTGATGTAACAGTTTCTATATAATTTGAAATATTTTTGTACCAGCAACAGTTACCTCTCTTTATATTCTGCTTTCGTGAAATTGGCTCCGCCTATTAATTTTCGTCTATTTCCGTGATAATTCCATATATGGAAGTTGCAAAATCGTTTACAAATGTTAATCGCGTTAGAATGTAAAAGGAAAGTGTGGTGTTGTAAACCTGAGTGTGTCAAGTTGATGCAGTTACATTCTCAACGTCATGATGCACAGCTTACATTTCTACATGTCGCAAATTTGAAATTATACATTTATTTATACAGTTTGCAATTTATCTAAGTTGCATGTTAACAGCTTTCATTTTATCAAATCGAGATAATCAAAATACTTAATACCAGTGCAGTATGTAACTCTCAGATCGACAATTAGATTTTTACTAATCTGTTTAGTAGAACCGAAGTATGCATTGTCAAGTTTCAAAGGCTGGATTTTTGGCAACGAATAGCCTCTATAGACTAATGCATGTGAGTTAGCTAGGGTTAATTTAAAATCAACACAAAGTAAAATGAAATCAAGGTATGATGAGAATGCTCAGGAAAGAAGTTTTAACCCTGGTGATAGAGTACTTGCTCTTTTACCTATACCTGGAAAACCATTACAGGCAAGATACTTTGGTCCTTATACTATTGAAAAGAAAGTCAGTGACCTTAATTATATTATTAATACTCCTGGGAGGCGAAAGCAAAAACAAATGTGTCACATAAATATGTTAAAAGAATATTTTGACAGAGATAGCAAAATTAGTAAACCTATATCTTTTGTAAACTCTGTTCCACAAAATCAATGTTCAGTTGAATCTAATAGTTATGAAAATTTTGAAAAGTCTGATCCTGGTTCAGCAAAGCTTGAAAACTCTGATATTCTGAAAAATCTGGATGAAAAACTTGCTCACTTAGAACCGTCGAAACGAGATGAACTGAAACAGCTTATTTATGAATATGAACATTTATTTCCTGATATTCCCACACGGACTGATAAAATACATCATGACGTCATTCTTGAAAACTCTGAACCAATAAAACAACATCCATATAGAACGAATCCTGTAAAACAAAAATACCTAAGACAAGAAGTTCAGTATTTATTGGATAATGACTTTATTGAACCAAGTCAAAGCAGTTACAGCTCTCCATGTATTCTTGTACCAAAATCAAATGGAACATATAGAATGTGTACAGATTATCGTAAAGTGAACTCTGTAACAAAAACTGATTCATTTCCTATACCAAGAATTGATGACTGTATTGACAAAATTGGAAAAGCAAAGTATGTAACAAAGTTTGATCTTCTAAAAGGATTCTGGCAAGTTCCACTTACTGATAGAGCTAAAGAAATATCAGCCTTTGTAACACCAGACGGCTTATATCAATATAAAGTCATGCCATTTGGTATGAAAAACTCACCAGCAACTTTTCAGAGGCTTATAAACATGGTAATATCTGGTCTACACGGATGTGACGCATACATTGATGACGCAATCATCTACTCTGATGAATGGGAGGAACATCTCAAAACTATAAGAGCATTCTTCGACCGACTTAGTGATGCTAAATTGACAGTTAATCTTGCAAAAAGTGAATTTTGTCATGCAATTTTAACATTTTTAGGACATGTAGTGGGACAGGGTAAAGTTAAACCAATAGAAGCTAAGGTCAAAGCTATCTCTGAATTTCCTGTGCCTACTTGTAAAAGACAACTGATGCGATTTCTTGGTATGGCAGGGTATTATCGTAAATTTTGTAATAATTTTTCGGTTATTGCAGAACCATTGACAAATTTGCTAAAGAAAAGAAACAAATTCATTTGGAATGACAAGTGTCAAATGGCATTTGACAGCCTTAAAGCCATACTTAAGAGTGCACCAGTTCTCTTGGCACCAGATTTTAATAAAAACTTTAAGTTAGCTGTAGATGCTAGTGACATAGGTGCTGGAAGTGTATTGATCCAAGAAGACAACAATGGTGTTGACCATCCCGTTTGTTACTTTTCTAAAAAGTTTAATGAACATCAGAAAAATTACTCTACTATAGAGAAAGAGTGCCTTGCTCTTATTCTTGCTATTCAGCATTTTGAAGTTTATCTAACTTCTTCAAAGTTGCCTGTTGTTGTCTTTAGTGATCACAATCCCCTCACTTTCTTGCATAAACTTAAAAACAAAAATCAAAGGTTGTTGAGGTGGAGCTTGTTTTTGCAAGAATATAGTCTTGACATTAGACACATTAAAGGGAAAGATAATTTGATCCCTGATGCACTTTCACGTGTCTAAACTGTTATTTTCAGTATGTTAAATTTAACATCTATATATGATTGATTATTTTTGTTGTTGTTGTTTGCTATTGTTTATAATACACATATATATGAATGTATAAAATTGTTTAACATTTTTCCTATGTTATTCGTAAGTTACATTGTTTGGATTTATGTAAAAGAAATATTCATTTCATTCATATTTCTTTTTCTTGAAGAGGGGAAGTGTTATGTATGCAACATATTACATGTATATAATTTATATGTGACCAGTTGGTATTTCCAATATTAGCATTGTTCTATTTTTAGAACATGGACTACATGTATGTACTAGAACTTTCTTAAATGTTGTAGAAAATGCCAGATTATGATTCATGCATTATATTTAGATAGAAATTTCCGGAATGTTCTTTATTGTTGAAATTGCTAGATTATGAGAACAAAATAGACTTTTCTGGAATGTTCCTAGTTTATATATATATATATATTACGGGATATTTTTCATTTCTTTTACCTTTTAAGTCATCAGTGATCTTTTAAGTAATCAGTTACTTTTAAGTCATCAATATATTTGGAGTATTATTTAACTTGGATATTAAGTGAATTATTTGAGCTTAGATTTTAAAATAAATTATTCTTGTGGATTTTATTGTGGGAATTTATTCTAAAGTGTTCTTGGATTTAACTTGGATTTAACTGTGCTATTCAAAAAGGATCATTCCAGGATCAGACTAGAAATTTAAGATTTCATTTTAATTTGGACTTCAGGTATTTGTAAACATAATTTGTTATTTTATTTTTTCTTTAATATTTTTTCTGAAATAAATTTGTTATTGTTACAAGTTTGTTGCTGGCTTTTCTTTCTCGTTACGCCTGGCTCGTAACATTGGCCATTCACTAATGTTTCAGTTTTTCTCTATTTTAAGTAAATTTGTTGGAAAAGGTCTTTTAAAGTTATCACAGGAACAGTTTTTATGAACAGACAGACAGACGGACTGAAGGACACTCTAAAGTTAATATTTGAAACATCCCTGTTACCAAAATGTAACATTTTAAAAGCAAAATTCTTAAAGAGGAGATAACTCTTGAATTAAAGATGCAATTTCATAAAAAAAATGTCAGCTCTTTTTGACTTATCACAAACATTGTTGTATTTGCCATGTTTTAGGCCTATTTGTTGCCAAGGCAACTGATATTTTTTCAAAATAGGAAGAACAGATAAGACATGCATAATCTCAAGACTGCTATCTACCCATATGTCAAGTTTCATAAAAATATTTTCAGTACTTTTTGAGTTATCACTGGATTCAGTTTATGTGTAAAATTTGCCATATTTTCAGTCTATGTGTTGCCATAGCAACCAGAACTTTTAACATAGGAAGAAAAGAAAAAGACGTGCATAATTTTAAGACTGCCATCTACCTATATGTCAAGTTTCATTAAAATATTTCCAGTACTTTTTGCGTTATCACTGGATCCAGTTTATGTGTAAAATTTGCCATATTGTCAGCCTATTTGTTGCCATAGCAACCAGAATTTTCAACATAGGAAGAAAAGAAAAAGACGTGCATAATCTCAAGACTGCCATCTACCCATATGTCAAGTTTCATAAAAATATTTCCAGTACGTTTTGCGTTATCACTGGATCCAGTTTATGTGTAAAATTTGCCATATTTTCAGCCTATTTGTTGCCATAGCAACCAGAACTTTCAACATAGAAAGAAAAGAAAAAGACGTGCATAATCTCCATACTGCCATCTATCTATATACCAAGTTTCATAAAAATATTTTTATAACTTTTCAAGTTATCGCGGATCCTGTTTTGTGGACGGACGGACGGACTGACAGACGGAAGTTCTCACAGGACAGTAATTATGTGGCTACTCTATTCTTCTCTCTATTGTTCTTTTTAGCCACACAAAAGAAAATAGCCACATAAAAGCATTACGGAATGAATGACATCAAAGAGAAAGAACAGTTACCTATTGTCCCTCTAGCCACATAATTACTCTCCTGTAAGTGCGGACGGACAGACAGACGGACAGACGGACGGAGGGTAAACCTAGTCTCCTCCGGTAAACCGGTAGGAGACTAATGAACGTAAATATAAATTTTGTAAAAATATTCACTACATACCTTGTCCTCATAAGAAGTTGTAACAGAAATGATCTAAACACTGGGTTGGGATCTATTCCAGTGTCAAATATTGACAGATTTCTCGTGCGCTGCTGTTTGAACCTTGTTATGAAAAATATGTAACCAAGCAACTTGATTACAACATCATGTGAGGGGGCAGTGTTGCAAGCAAAGCATAACTGTGACACAACATCCATGAAGAAGGTGTTACACCTCTTTTGGTAGTCCTTCAGTTTATCTATTGCATTCCTGAATGAAAATATGGAAGAAAAATCGCATAGTATGCATTAAACATTTCTATCTATAGATATTTTGGATTCTCGTAGATGCTTTGCATTCTAGTTCATGTTATAAGTCAGTAATGAATTGAATATTATAACGTAACGGGAACCATTAATGGATTAGATTAGTTCTGGTCAAATATCATCTTTAATTTCATATTGTTATTAAGTTACATTTTCATTACTAATTAATTGATAAATTGTAACAATTGAAATACAATTACACATTTTAACCATCATTACTTTTGTGCAATTTGACGTTTTGGTTCCCAGTTCCCTGTAAATTCCCTGTGACATTTCCCACAAATGTTTTCACCCAATGCCTTCATTCCATCAAAACACTGGTCACATAATACATCTTTACATGGTAGTACAAAAGGCGGACCTTCAAGTACAGACTCACAGAGACAACATTTTACTTCTTCCCTGTGTAAGAATAATAAATTTATTATTAAATAGATTTATTAAGTTAAAACCTCTTTCTAAGTTTAGATCTTTACAAAGTAAACAATATTTTCTTTCTACTTAAATTAACATAAAAACTGATAAGTTAGTCTTAATAAATTATGTGATTATCTTATTAAGCTACATCACAAATATTTTTCATACAAATTATTACACTGGTTTAAAATGAATTTTACAATATTTACCCCATGTATTCTTTCATGGCCTGTTTATTACAACTTTTCAAGAACTTTTCAACACCTTCAAGCGATTTCACTTCCTTTAAATCTGTATCCTCTCCTAGAAGCTAAAACAGCAATAATATTTATACATGTGTTATGTAATAGATGGACTTTCTACATAGTAAATAAACAAAGACAGGAAAGAAATCACTAAATTAAAACACAAATTATGACAGTGTTTAACAATTATCAACAAAAGTATCAACAAAATTCTAATCAATCTACACTTACCTTCCATAGTGGCATACAGTATTTGATAGTAATCCTGTCTTCCTTCTCAGATGCACAGACATGTTCCAGAAATAACTTTACAACCATCACTCTACTCCATAGTCCTCTATAGTATTTATAGATAAGTTATTATCAGGTCAACGCTGGTCAGTAAAATAGTTCTACCACCCTATCTTATTCACAAAACTAAGGTAACAAAATCAAGCTAAACGGTGTACATGAAATTGTTTAAAGCAATCAAATTAAAATAGAACTGGTTTTTATTTTCATTAAATTCATTAAATTGATACAGTCGAATCAATTACCTTGCAAGTTACAATTAGACAGTTATCTTCTTAACCCTTTACCTCATATATACGCGAAACAACGCACTTTCGACCCCCCCTCTTTTAGGCCTCAAATAGCGAAAAAATGTCCTATTTGGCACCCAACACCTGTTTTCGTTTGAGAAATGTTGCTAAAAAAAGTGAGCACTTTTTCGGCGCCACCCCCTATCCAAAAGATACATGAGGGTGTGCCCCCTTCTGTTCGCCAAGAAAAGTTTGGACTTGTGAAAGGCTAAAAATGACCCCAGGTTGATCAGAAGGTAACGTGTAACCAACGCTGAAAAGCCTTTGACTCTATCTCAATCCCTTGAGAAGTTGCAGCACTTTGAAATAAATTTTGATGGAAATATCAAGGCAAAATAGTGATTTTTGGCAATTTTGAGATGTCCCCTCGTTGCCATGGTAACAGGAAATTTAAGACTAAGCATGTCGTTACAAAGGCAATGGTCCAGTCAACATTTGTGCCAAGTCTGATTAGTATTTAAGCATTTTTCAAAGTTTCATAGCAGTTTGAATTTGTAACAGGAGGCTTTTCAATGAAAACGGCCATTTTTCACAATATGCTCATAAGGGAAAGGGTTAAATGATGACAATGTCACATAGTAGTATGAAAGCGATATATGCATGATTTATACAGCTACACTCTAGATTTAAAATACAATGACGACATGAATTTATAAATACAAACATGTACAGGAATAAAGAAAAATACACATTTTGGACAAAAATCGCCAAATTTGAGAACTCAAATGTAAAGCATTAAATAAATTTAAATATTAAAGATACTAATGATGAGGAATGCTATCAAATGACAAAAAGAAATCTTTCGCTGCGTTGTGTAATATTCACATGAGAACGTACCTTGCCCTTCGTACTGACTGTACACTGTGAGCTCCATACTGCCCTTTATCCTCAGTTTGTAAACTGATCACCTTTTCTACAACAGGTCTGTAACGATGTACCCTTCTTAACCATTGTGAACGACCATAGTGACTGTTCAAGTCAGCACCTTTTGGTGACAGATTCTCTAACAACAAACATAGTGCAGAAAATGTCTGTAAAACAAAATAATATATGTCAACTGAATTTCAAGCACTTTATGAGATGTTTTTTATGTAAAAATGTTTTCAATGGACGACACAATAGGGGGTCACTATAACTCAACATAGGCAATTTGTGCTATAGTGAGCTAAAATAATAAAACATAGATAGACAAATAAATTGGAGAGTGTTGATCCTGATGACATTCTAATGAACTCATAATGAATTTTATATGATGAATGCACTGGAGTATGTTTGTTTGGTTACCCAGATGGTGCTCAGTCTTTGCTCAATACAATCACATTAAGCCAATTATCATTCCAAAACTGACATTTTCACGTTTCCCTATTCCCTTGTAAATTCAATAGACCTACTTCTGAGAATAAAACAATATCTAAATCTTCATGTTAGGAAAAAGTTCTTTAATGCATATATTCTTCCTCATTTAGACTATTGTTGCACTATTTGGGGAAATTGGAGTAAGGAACTATTAAACAACGTGTATAAATTTTAGAAACGGGCAGCTAGAATCATATTGGACAAATATTTTGATGCGCCCACTAATGATTATTTTTCCGAATTCAAACTAGAACTGCCACTATCATGGCGTGAATACCCCCGCATACCACTTTGTCAGAATCAACAGTGGCCATTAAAAGCTCAAGGACAACCTCCCTGTCAAATCTGAGGTTACTAAGCCAGTTATGTATTCTACATGCTTCAAATGTGAAAATGTCAAAAACAATACACTGCAGACAGGCATTCTTAAGCAATTGAGGGGAAAAGCTTTTTTTTGTCAAGGTCCCTGTGACCTTGACCTTTGACGCAGTGACCTCAAAATCAATAGGGGTCACCTTATGGTCATGATCAACATCTATGCCAAATAAGAAGACTGTGGGTCAAAGGTTTCTTAAGTTAATGGGTGGACAAACTTTTTAGTCAAGGCTCCTGTGCCCTTGACCTTTGACCCAGTGACCTAAAAATCAATAGGGGTCACCTATTAATCATGACTAACCTCCATGCCAAATATGAAGACTGTGGGTCAAAGGAATCTTAAGTTATTGGGCAGACAAACTTTTTGAAGTCAAAGTCCCTGTGACCTTGACCTTTGATCCAGTGACCTCAAAATCAAAACGGGTCATCTACTAATCATGACTAACCTCCATGCCAAATATGAAGACTGTGGGTCAAAGGAATCTTAAGTTATTGGGCGGACAAGCTTTTTGAAGTCAAGGCCCCTGTGACCTTGACCTTTGACCTGGTGACCTCAAAGTCAAAAGGGGTCATCTACTAATCGTGACTAACCTCCATGCCAAATATGAGGACTATGGGTCAACGCAATCTTAAGTTATTGGGCGGACAAGCTTTTTGAAGTCAATGCCCCTGTGACCTTGACCTTTCACCTGGTGACCTCAAAATCAATAGGGGTCATCTACTAATCTTGACTAACCTCCATGCCAAATATGAAGACTGTAGGTCAAAGGCATCTTAAGTTATTGGGCGGACAAATTTTTTGAAGTCAAGGCCCCTGTGACCTTGACCTTTGACCTGGTGACCTCAAAGTCAAAAGGGGTCATCTACTAATCATGCCTAACCTCCATACCAAATATGAAGACTGTGGGTCAAAGGAATCTTAAGTTATTGGGCGGACAAGCTTTTTAAAGTCAAAGCCCCTGTGACCTTGACCTTTGACCTGGTGACCTCAAAGTCAATAGGGGTTATCTACTCATCATGACTAACCTCAATGTCAAATATGAAGACTGTAGGTCAAAGGCATCTTAAGTTATTGGGCGGACAAGCTTTTTGAAGTCAAGGCCCCTTTGACCTTGACCTTTGACCTGGTGACCTCAAAATCAATAAGGGTCATCTACTAATCATGACTAATCTCAATGCCAAATATGAAGACTGTGGGTCAAAGGAATCTTAAGTTATTGGTCGGACAAGAAAAAACCGACGGACGGCTGGACGGACAAGCTGATTCCAGTATACCCCCCTGACAACTTTGTTGTGCGGGGGTATAAAAACTGGATGAAATTCTCTGACAGAGTGAATTATAAAAAACAGCTATTTTAGTATACAAGTCCCTAAACAATCTTCTCATGATTATATGCAAAATCTTATTACTTACTCAGAAAACATACAATTAAGATCATATTTACAAAAACAAATTCAAAACCCTATACCTAGAAGTTGAGTTTTGCAGAAAATCTTTATCAGATACTCAGGCTCAAAACGTTGAAATTCTCTTCCCATAGATATAAAAAATTTCCACAAATTTACAGACATTCGAAAATAATTATCTGAAATTGTCATTCTCTGGTGGAAATAAAACGCATCAAGTTGTATAATAAAATGATAAATGTATATCTTACTAACAATATCTATATTTTTATTATTTTTTTTTCTATAGCTTTTCATTTTACATGTTTTTTATCTATTTGTAAATATGTTTTTGTTTTTCATTCCTTTTGTATGTAAATGTTTATATTATGTACATTGTAATTTTGATATAGGCGCTCATAGGGAAGACTCAGAGCACGCCTAACTGTGTTGCATCTATAAGCAAGAGGGTCATGATGGCCCTAGATCGCTCACCTGACTTATCAAACTCATCCAAACAATTACCTAGACAAGCATTCTGACCAAGTTTGATGATAATTGAGTCGAAAATGTGATCACTAGAATGTTTACAAGGTTTTTCCATATTTGGGCGGTGTGACCTAGTTTTTCATCCAAGATGACCCATGTTCGAACTTGACTTAGAAATCATCTAAACAAACTTTCACACCAATTAACAGAATATTGATCACAACAGTAGCTACTAGAGTGTTAACAAGATTTTTCTATTTTTAGCTCCTGTGACCTAGTTTTTCATCCGAGATGACCCATGTTCTATTTATTCCCAGCAATGACCTAGACAAGTTTCCTGACCAAGTTTGATGACAATTGAGTCAAAATTGTGACCACTAGAGTGTTAACAAGGTTTTTCTATTTTTAGCTCCTGTGACCTAGTTTTTCATCCGAGATGACCCATGTTCGAACTCATCTGAGCTATCACCTAGACAAGCACTTTGATCAAGTTTGATGATGATTGATGCAAAAAATGTGACCGCTAGAGTGTTAACAAGGTTTTTTCTATTTTTAGCTCCGGTGACCTACTTTTTCATCCGAGATGACCCATGTTCGAACTCATCCGAGTATCACATAGACAAACATCCTGATCAAGTTTGATGATGATTGAGGCAAAATTGTGACCACTAGAGTGTTAACAAGGTTTTTCTATTTTTAGCTCCGGTGACCTAGTTTTTCATCCGAGATGACCCATGTTCGAACTCATCCGAGCTATCACCTAGACAAGCATCTTGACCAAGTTTGATGATGATTGATGCAAAAATGTGACCGCTAGAGTGTTAACAAGGTTTTTCTATTTTTAGCTCCGGTGACTTACTTTTTCATCCGAGATGACCCATGTTCGAACTCATCCGAGCTATCAACTAGATTTGCATCCTGACCAAGTTTGATGATGATTGAGGCAAAACTGTGACTGCTAGAGTGTTAACAAGATTTTTCTATTTTTAGCTCCGGTGACTTAGTTTTTCATCCGAGATGACCTATGTTCGAACTCATCCGAGCTATCAACTAGATAAGCATCCTGACCAAGTTTGATGATGATTGATGCAAAAATGTGACCGCTAGAGTGTAAACAAGGTTTTTTCTATTTTTAGCTCCGGTGACCTACTTTTTCATCCGAGATGAGACCCATGTTCAAACTCATCCGAGCTATCACCTAGACAAACACTTGATCAAGTTTGATGATGATTGATGCAAAAATGTGACCGCTAAACTGTTAACAAGGTTTTTCTATTTTTTAGCTCCGGTGACCTAGTTTCTCATCCGAGATGACCCATGTTCGAACTCATCTGAGTTATCACATAGACAAACATCCTGATCAAGTTTGATGATGATTGAGGCAAAAATGCGACCGCTAGAGTGTTAACAACTAAATAAGAACGGACGACGGCCGACGGACGGACGACGGACAATCATCGATCCTAAAAGCTCACCCTGAGCATGCTCAGGTGAGCTAAAAAGTCTTTATTATTTCTATGACTATTATTATAATAGACATCTTGTATGATTTTTCAATATCTTATTATATTTTAATTGGCAACGTCAGTGACTCAGCTTCGTCTCTTATGGAACACCATTTTTATCGCACATGGTAGGACTTTTATTATTAACAGTGTGTCTTGTTGTGTTTTCCTATTCATTCTTGATAAATCAAGTAATCAAATATGTTGTTATATTTGTACTTAATAACTTTATTTAAAAAAGCATGTGCATTTTGTATTCATTTTTATGAAATGATGGGTCTCGTTTAACCGCTTACTCTCGCTTTATTGGTAATACAAAAAGCCGGACTCTTAA